>NC_064925.1:150909281-151212311 GCF_023897955.1 Schistocerca gregaria
CCATGAGGATAAAATCAGAAGGATTAGAGCTCACACAGAGGCATACCGACAATCCTTCTTTCCATGAACAATACGAGACTGGAATAGAAGGGAGAACCGATAGAGATACTCAAGGTACTTTCCACCACACACCGTCAGGTGGCCTGCGGAGTATGGATATAGATGTAGAAAATCATGGTACTGTAGTAGCTTTGCTTCTACTCTCTAGGAAGCTATGCTATCGTCGTTACAGATCATAAGGCATTTTAATTCTTGCCTAACTGTACATTACAGGCTATAGGCTGTCCTTGTCTGCATTAGCTTTTTAGCAATATGAGTTTGAAATTCATTGTTTACTGGGATGGCAAAAAATTTACTTGAGGCTCTTTCAAGACCATCAAAGAAAAATTAATGTATTAATGTTGCTCACCCCAGGAAGAAAGACATGAAAATTCATTTTATGAGAGATGGAGAAAGCGAACATTTTATGCGAGACTTTCTACATGTTGTTAAATGGAAGCAGGAGGTAGATGAAAACTCATAAAATGGTCAGAGGAAATCATGAAGACCTCGACGGAGACAAGCTACAGCAGCATTATTTGAAACGTGACGACTTCCTAGACAGAAGAATTAACGTAAATTCAGTTAACTGTAGTACACTGACAACTCCTTTAGACAATGTACCACTGGTGGATATGCGGCATAAGTTGACAGAAGCGCCCACAGCGGTTGTTTTGTCTGATAGGTGATACACAGGCAATCTGGAAGGCAAAGTCATGCGGGCACAGCATGATTGCTGGGGCTATTTTTGCAGCACTATTATAACCTTTTTTTGCTTACATCTTGGAAAGTCGTCTATCAGATTAAGAAAGTTCATCGCGTGGAGCTACAGGTTCAGTGCCCAGCAGCATCCACATCGATTGGTACTAGAAATGTTGTTGCTGCATATGGAAATTGTTCATAAGGGACCAAACAGCTGAGGTTATCGGTCCCTAGGCCAGTCACAAATAAGACTCTCTTGTACGATTTCATTGCTGTTTTACAACTGAATGCAGGTACTTGCTTCTTCATTAATGTTTCAGATATCACAGTGATAAGTTGCAGTGTCGTATGTCTAAGTGAGCAGCAGTAATATCAAATAAACAGCGAGCTAACTGAGCAAATAATTTATGACTTGTCTAAAAAAATGACCCAAATTCCGAGATAGCATCACAATATGAGAATAAGGCAGTTATCTATGAGCTAATTAGCAGTTAAATATGCCATTAGCATGGACTTGATGCAACTACATGGTTTAATGCTTCAAGTGGTTCACTGCTCTGTGATAATAGTTGTACCTGGCAACAGAGCGATGTAATGAAATATTGTTTTATTATTGTTTAATTAAACAGTGGTTTAGTTAATATAATTTAAGTTTATTTTATCGTTGTTTACTTAAACTAAAATTAAACTGAGGTTTTCCTAATACAAGTTTACCTCAGTAATATCAAGGCAGCAGTCCTTTACATGAGCCAAAGTACACCTTGTGCCGACTTGTGTGATGAGAAACGGTGCACTCACTCGAATGTTAAACATACACTTGTAAACAATATTGCACTCTGGGTCAAGCTAAGAGAGAATGTGTACGACATTTCTGTGTTTCTTAGTCGCTTTTTTTGTGAAATTGATGTCTGTGCTAATACAATTGATGCAGTAATTAATTTCATCTTTGGTAGATGACACAGTATTTAGCTTCAGTAATGAAGGCAATGGGTCTAAGTTATAGGTATTTTATTGGTACATAAATCAATAGACAATGCTTGTAAATTGCAGGTAGTGTATAAGATTTACTACTATATAAAGACAAGTTGTGGAATGTTCTACCAAAAATTTCGAAAACTTCTTCACCAGTTTACTCTGAACTTTTATGTGAAACTTTTCCCAGCATTCAGATGGACATGGACTATGCATTTTTAATGTATATGCAATATAGAAAGTGGAAACAGTGTTAACAAATATCTTGAAGATTTCTTGACGAATGTGCTTCAAATTTTTGCATGATACTCTGATGAATTTTCAAATGGACATAAGGTACATAATTATAAATGTCTGATTTTTGAATGTATATGTAATACTTACTCGAGATATTTTGCTGCCAAAATTCTCCAAACCTTCTTGAAGAATTCACTTCAAATTGTTACATGATATACTAAAGAACATTCAGACATGCACATGCTATTTATTTTTAAAATATGTATTATATATGCCTTATGGAAGTGAAATGTTGTTACCAAAACGCTGGGAAACTTCTTGACTGATTTACTTCAAATTTTTATATGTTATTCTAAGAAAGAGTTTGGAAGACATAGGCTTCATGTATTTAAAATATATCTTGATACAGCAACACTGAAATATTCTTGTTGAGCAATTTGCTGAAAATTCATACATGATATTCTAATAATTGTTCAGGCAGACAGTGTACATGTTTTCTGTTAAACTGACTGTGACAAAGGAAATGCTGTGCTATGCTATGCTGTGAAAATTTGTGGTTTTGTTCTCTTTCTCAACGTCGCTTATAACTTTGGTAGCTCATCATTTAAAGCATAAAACAAACTGTTTCTCCATACATATTCTCCCTCTTTATACATATTTTAATGAATAATTGTATACACAACAATGTGCTATTTTATTTCTTTCTCACATTCAGTTTTCACAGAGATTATGAAAATTTTGTTTATAGCTTAATGGAATGTGATTAAAATGCTATTGTGTAATTTCAGTTTGCAATAAGATAAATTAGGTTCAGGATCATGAGGGAGGGAGAGAAGGAGATGGAGGTCAAGGGGTCAGGAGAGAGGGGAGAGATGAGAGGATGGACAAAGCAAGAGGAAGGAGGAGATGGACCGAGAGACATGTAGAAGGAGATTACAATGTATACCCTACTACCATAGAAATGTAGCAGCTGTGAAACATTGTCAGGTTCACTAGTTATTCTATGGTGTACAAAATTAAGATATTTGGTGTATGTATAAATACCAATACATCACTCAGTCACAGTAACTACTTGTTGATTACTGTAATACCTAATTTATAATTAAATATGAGTAACTATTAGTAAATAATTAATTAACTTAAAACTATACTTCATTTCATGTACTTTAAAATTTATTTTCAATCCATATTTCAATTCTAAATGAATTTTCTATGAAAATATTTAATTTAGGTGAGGATATTCAAGTGTACAGTACTTCTGCATGTTTGAATGCAATATAATCACTGATGCCAACAATGCATAGCAAAAGGCTTGACAAACAAATGGCTATACTATGTCTGACTGTGGTAATGAACGAAAGACTGATCCAAATTTCATATATTGGCTCACAGAATTAGCAATGGCTATATACTTTTGGGGTGTTAGTATGTGAGGGAGTGTAAATAGTGCTTCATTTTCGCCACATTGCATGTCTGTAATTTCTCAGTAGAAATCTTTCATTGTAATTGTAGCTTTTGTAATCATCAAATCAGAAGTTGGATAAACATCGCTATAGTTAATGAAGGGAAAATTGTTACATACTGTTGTTAGTTATGCAGTATGTTTGTCTGTCTGATTCGTAATTTAAGCCTAATTGTGATTTGTTAATGACTTAAAAAGGTCTGTGTGTAGCTGCACAACACCAATGGATACATACAAATACATCTTTGTTCTGACTTTACCAGACACTGTACTGTTCATAATTGTCATTTCGTAACATACAGTCATTGGGGATAAAAATGGTACACAGAGATATGTATGAAAAGCAAACTCTTTGTCTGTATATACGAACTTCCTTCACATATGTTATATAATTAGTGTTTAACAGATTTATTTCTAACAAGAACAGGTAATTAATATTATTGATGAGATAATACATATATACAGACTATTAGAGACAAAAGGCACTGAAAGGCACAGCTTGATTAAATTAGATACGTGACAACAAAAAGGTGCAAATCCTTTATACTAGATATTTGTACATTCCAAAGAATCGTTCACCAGACCATTTGTCATTACAATGATAGCATAGAACATGTAATCAGTCCCAGATAATACTAGCATATATGTGTAACTCACATAAATGACAGTTGCTAATGATTAAGCATATTGAAATCATTATTGGTATGCAATGTTTATGTTGACTTGAAAGAAGAACGGAAAGTCCATTATGTTGATACTTATTTTCTAAATCATTATTAGTAACTAATAGTTTCAAGTAAGTGAAATCTTTTGTTTCTTTGGTATCTGATGTGATTTGAGAAATAGCGTGATTAAGCCCCTCCTTAGTAACAGTTTACAACACCATTCAAAATTGGTAAAAACAGTACAAGTAATGATTTAGATGACTAATGTTACAATATAGAACTTATAAAATCTAATAATAAGCATATTTACAATTATATTATTCTTGAAGAGTAATGTTTACCAAAATCACTAGCAATTCGTTTTATTGCTATGACAATTTGGACAGATCTGCGTTGTCATCAAAGATCACGTCACATTATTGGATGTACATGCTAATAATGTTACAAGATCCGATTATGACAGAACAGATCTGCCATAACTGGTCATAGCAATAAAAGGAATTGCTAGCGACCCTAGTAAAGTTGAACAGTTATGTGACTTCTACATAACCTCCAACGAATGGTGTAATGTCAAACATATATAACACTTATAGTTTTCTGTTCTGGTCATGGTGGCTGTTCTAGTATGATAAAAATATATTATTAGGTTAAATATATTTCAATTCTTTCAATTTAAATCTGTGTTTCAGACTAGAATGTCGTGTTCCCAGCTTGGCACAGCTTTGCCACAGGAGACACGAAAGCGGTCGAAGACGTCCGTCTTCTGGCCGGCTTCTGATCGTTGTCACGAGGAGGCTAGTTTTTGATTACGCAAAGTCTTCTATTATTTGGAAAAGAACAACCTGGATTTCCTTACGTAATCAGTATGAATTTTATAATTACCTAAGTGACCTTTAACAATGAACAGTAAAAAAATGGCATTTGCAAATGAAATCATTAATAAATGGGGCAGCTACGAGTTGTCTAGAAGACAAGGGGCGGCGTTGTGTACACGACCAGGATGCTGCAGTATTCTCTGCTGTAGTAAAGGCTGTTTGACATTGATAAAAATAATATGGCATGAAGGTTAAAAAGGTGTAAAGGAAAAGAACAGAATAAGAAATCTGCTAAACACTAAATATATTCAAACTATTCTCACTAGCAAATTAGGGATTATTTATAAACAATATAACTTACATAAGTACTCTTCTAACTGTATGGTGCGATCAGAATTCAGCCTGCTCTGTGCTGTTTCCTTGGTTTACGTTATTTCCCAAAATTACAGTCACTACTTTTCTCCTTCGTTAAAGACAATTCTTGCACTGTTCAACACCTTCATAACAATAACTTGTCGATTTACAGTTTCAAACATAAATTACTTGAATTTTATTAATTAATAATGTTGTCTGCACGCTGGCAACCGCTCGCTTTTCTAGCTTAAAGTCCCCCTTCTTTACGTTTTCACATTACAAACAGAAGTTCATTAAAATTTGAAGATCTACCAAAGTTTTTTTTACTGTCATCTTTTATTTATATCGAAGCGGAACGTCAGTTCAGCTTCTGTTAAAATGTTTCTTTGACTACGCAATCGATGTATTAGCGTCCGCACTAGATGCGCATCTTTGCAGTTACGTAAATTTTATAAAACAAATCTTTCAAAGAATAGGTCTCATCTCATAGGTAGTTCATTTAATTTAAAGGTGAATGCCTTTCCAAGGATACTCACAGCTTTCATACTACGGAAATCCCAATAATATTACATCGCTTTCCGCGTGAGGAGTAATGATTCTGAAAGTACGTTACGACTCACGCGTAGTCGTAATATTATTGGATTCACGTACTTTGTGAATTAAGTGTTTCAGGATCTCTCCTTGTAGGGAGCAGAACAAAATATGACGTAAGGCATATAGAATTATATACGTTTCACACTAAGTAGACAAAGCTACTCACAGTTGCTTGATTATTAAAAAAATTGGTTGTAGCATGATGCCATCATAAGAGTTCGAGGATTTAACATAGGTTCCTCTTTTTTGCGTATTCTCAAGAATTACTCTCATTCAGTCAATAGAAACATTGAAATAGTAACATAGGTACAAGTAGAAATCAAATACACATACAGATACATACATACATAAATATTGACAAAAATCGATTACAGTATTGGTGCATTTCCGCCAATTTTGAACAGAACATAAAACTTTTATCAGTCTCTCTCGTAGCGACGTCACTCTTCACTTTGTAGTTGGGAGTAATTCTCGTGAACTCGAGGTGATTTTCACAGGGGAATTCTTTCATCACCTTTCACTTTTCACTGAACTAAAACTGGGGATCACCTTTTCACATTCTGGTGGACAACACTGGGAATTTCACTATGTGAAGGGGGAAGTGATATTTCTTGACTCGACGATCCATCGGGTCATGTCGGGAAACAGGGAAGTCGATGACTGGTTGAATGACGAATGAGTCGGTTTCGTGGCTGGCTTAATCTCATTCCAATTCATGTTTCAGTACATGAAAATACAGAAAAAAATATGTATTAGGATTTACTCATTAACTAGCATCTTAATCTAAGGGAATATAGAGTAAGAATTTAAGACAATAAGAATTACTACGTAGACTATGTAGATATACATTATATATTATTAATGTTTTGTGTCTAGGTTTTATATTCTTTCGTTAGCAAACATTAACAAAACACGTTTCGTCTTGTACAAGTCTTTCTTAAGCAATGTATTTAGCAATATTGCCGTAGCAATTTTCATAGTTAAGGAAAAGTCATCATTAGTGTCCTTTTCATGCAAATATAGTAAAATCGTGCGTAGTTTATCAACGTTTTATTATTTTTATGTCCATTTCCTTCTCAAATCTGGAGCACGCTCGGGCCCGTTATGGAGAGGAGTGCTCACTGTCGAGTACGGGCCGGCGAGCAGTCATTTAATGCTTCACAGTCACGTGGTAACGAACTGACGGTTTAAAGCGTTGGCAGTCCGCGTCCTGCACGAGGCAGATAGTTCTGTGGCTGCCACACTTTTTTTTTTTAACTTGTGCATTTTGTTGAATCGTGGCTACTGGAGCAGCTCGTCAAGGCGACATGGTCAACGTGGACGGTAAATTGACTGCACCAGCGACGAAGAACAGTCATCGATGAAAATGACTACTGTCACCTATTGCAGTGAGTACAACAGCTTGTCTATCCTTTGACTGATACTCACTGTATCGCCGTTGCAACGTGAGAATACTTGTAACGCTACGTCACACGCGGAACATCGCTCGTGCCCATAAGTTTATTACAGTTTTGACTCACACAAGAGATAACTAGTTTTTCGTGCCCGTACATGTGTCAAATTACGATTTTACACACGTGTCCATCATTTTGTCACAGAGTCACACGCATCAATCCATACGTGTCCATTTAGGTGTCTTTATACTACAGAGTAGTACAGGTAATGCTAAAATTACTTATCATGAAAGGATCATTTACAAAATATACATATGCTTTTGTTCTTTTTTTCTTTTTTTTTTTTTTTTACTCTCCAAGACCTAACGAAAAACGTGTTTGCTATTCTGAATGATGCTTCTGAAGCATGTTAGCTTTTATATGTATCTTAAATCTGATTCTTTTCCTTTTATTATTGTTCTACAACAGCCTTTTTTTTAGTTTCTTTGTTCATTTACTCGGTTACATCAGTAAAATATACCCTCTTTGGCGTGCCGAACAGTTCACGTTCAAAACTTCATCTAACAGAAATCGGGAAAATTATTCCTATTTCCTTGGATGCTTTTGCTCACAGCAAATCAGATTTACATCACGTTTCGATAAGTAACCGCAGATGCGCATTAAGCATCGACCCACGATCGTCAATACACGCAATATACGCACGTCAAGTCTTTTGAACCAGTTTACAAATTGTTTCCCCTAGCGGGTAAAGTAGAAAGGTAAGAATGCTAAAGAAGAAAACTACAATAGGATAGTGCAAGGAAATGAAAGATACGGAGATAGATGAAATAATCAGTTTAGCAAATTCATTCTTCGGCTCAACCGTTTTTAGTGTCATCCACGCGGCATAACGTGACTTCAGTATTAAAATGTCGCACAAATCCGCTTCCAAAGCATCTTCAAATACATCTCAAAATCACGGCATGCGGACATAGCAGAAGAACATAAGTAGATTATCTCAGTCCTCGGCTAGGTATCTTAGTATCGAAGGTTTCTGCATGATACTCATGACATAGGAATAGTCTCTAAATTTCTCCAATAGGGGACCTAATTATCATTATAAATGCATATTTCTTAACTGGTTGACTCATAGTAATAAATAAATTAAAGTTGCTCTCCAGTTGCGAGTAGCATTATTCATTTCTTTGTACATTAACTATATGTTGCTGTTATATTCGGTATAAGCTACAGATTACAATGTATTAGTTTTGCATCGTACATGGTTCCAGCGACTTAAAATATCAATCCTTTGAAAGCTTAACTTAGGTTATTACTTCTCATATAGGACATTCTGGTCTGAGTGAGGAATTTAACGAAAACCTTTAGTACTTGATAAAAAAGGAGATTTCCCGTAACTTAAAACTAAAGCAGCAGGTGGCACTTTGGCACATCCCTTACTCAACTGAACGACTGAAGTCCTCTATTGGTCAAGAAACTTAACACTACCTTAAATCTAAAGGGAATCTTATTTTACAAATACGTAGAGTACCTTCTTCAAGCACTTCATATCTTTCAAGCTCCATCATTACTTTGTATCTACCTCATTCAAATGATTACATCACCCTGCAGAATACATGCACACGCTGTTGACTCACATACTTTCTAAACAGATCACGCTCTTGTTTCAAGTTGCAGCTTAACATAATAAATGATATTTTTTAAATGTTTTTCATGGTACTTCTTTAGGTCTACATGGTGGTAAAGTCCTTTCATTCGTCCACTAACTGGATCTGCCAACACGTAACAACCAATATGTGGCTTCCTGGCTATAACAAACGGTCCTTCGTATAGGTGTTGCCACTTACGATTTTTACGTAAGATGAGAGATGGTTTGAAGTGTGTCCTCAGAAGAACACGCTCGTTCACGCGATAGGGCAGAACTTTTTTGACATGCTTGTCAAATGCCTTTTTTCTTTAATTGGCATGAGTTGTGAGAGAGATCAGGGCTTGTCTTAACTTATTATCTAGGTTGACTTCTGGACCTTGTATCTTGGGGATAGCATCAGTCCATTCTTTGCTGGAGATTAATTCTGGTAGTGTGAAACAGGTCGAAGTGTGGTTTTATTTTTCCGAATATTCATTAGATTGAGTTTCGCTCACAATTACCTTTGGAGTACCGGGCGGTACGCTCGGTACGAAGTTTGCTTCCGTATTCCACCGAAGTTGCGCTATTTGCCGGAATTTCAAGATCTGTGTTGGCTAGTGTGCTCGAGCATAATAGATGCGAGAATTTTGAGGTTCATGATATTGAACTTGATTGTTAATAAAAGGTGGAAGACTGTTCCTATAATTTGGAGCATACCGTTGTTTGTATTGCTTGGAACGATCTGGAGCATTTATCCCTTGACAACAGTGCTGGAATCTAGGCTGGTTACCATACTGCTGTTGACTGTTGGTGTTAATCCAACGTCCTTATCCATTGAAATTATTATTGCCTTGGTGATCGTTATTGTAGCGATAGGGATCATTGTAATTAACTGGTGAATTACCGTATTGCTGTTGTGTTGTCTGGTATATGGGGTGGTACCTGTTTTGATCCTGGAATTTATGTTTCTGCTTCCCGTTACGGCGATAGTAGTAGTTATTATTGCACGGAACCTCGTGTCCTTTACTGTTGTTGGGTTGGTATGACATACCTGAGTCTGCGCCTACACCGTGCGGCTGTGTAGTGTGCATGCCAAGATTACAGTTACTCCGGGCAATAGCACGCACGTCTTCTTGACTCATGTCAAGGTTGTCAAGTACTGACAGAAAAGCCTCCGTGTCGTCGTCACTGACATTTACTAACTTCTCCCTGATTGATACCGGTAGCTTTGGCTTAAGGTTCATAATTACGTCCTTCGTGAAAATGGGCGTGTCCCAATATTGTATTTTTCGCAAGTATTTCTCGAAGTACCTACGGAGACCAGCACTTCTCGTGTTAAACGGTTCAGCATTATATACATCCTTTCTAAGTCGTTGTTGTATGCCTGAACTCCAGTATTTGTCCAGAAATTGCTTTTCGAAGTCAGCGTAATTGTTACATCTGTCAATGACTTCTGTTCCCCAGACAGA
Organism: Schistocerca gregaria; assembly: GCF_023897955.1. NCBI lineage: Eukaryota > Metazoa > Arthropoda > Insecta > Orthoptera > Acrididae > Schistocerca > Schistocerca gregaria. Next base: position 150,919,609 of record NC_064925.1, read on the forward strand.
AGCCTCTCCTTGAATGTAACCTACTATAAAGCGCATACGTTGCTAGTCGTCCCAGCTCTCTGGAAGAACACCATTAAATGACTTCAGAAAAACCATTGGGTGGATGTTGCGTCTCTCTTGCAGAAAAGGCTGGAATACGCAGTGCATGAGAACGCTTTCTTTTTTCATGAGCTCGACAAGAGTTACTTGATCATTCTGGTTGCGTACTAACGGATTCTTACTGCTGTGACCATTTACAAGTGGAGAGAATTTTACTCGAGACACGGGATTATTATTGTATTCATGTTCTGAAGAAAGCAAGTGTGAATACTCACTTCTATTGTCATTAGGAAAATCATTGACTTGTTGTTTCAACTGCTCGGTTTCCTCAGTGAAGTGTCGTTTCCACTCGGGAAGATCTCGGTGAAAAACTCTACGAATCTCTCCTAATTCAGTGAGAAGCGTATCTCCTGATGTTCCTGGAGCAGCTAAAACTTCAACTGTGGCTGACTTAACGGCTTCTTTTAAGTCGTGTTGAACCTTGTTTTCTATATACTGTTCTTTAGTCTCGACCCATTCTACAAATTCTTTTCCTATTGTGGAACGTACGTTTGCTGCAGCATCATTCACCCTCTTTTCAATGTTAATTTCGGATAGAGCCTGTGTCGGGTCATTGACCTGGCCTTGCAGACTGACGACATTGTCTGCAAGCTTGTTTACTTTAGTTCCGACCTCAACGGACTTCTTTGAAACTTCCGTTGTAACTGACTGGCAACTTTCGATTTGTACTTTGATGTCTTTGTGCACTTTACCTAATGTGCTCTCACATGCATCTATCTACCTTCTGCAGAATACCTTGTATCCTTTCATTAACTTTAGTACTTAATTCCGCGATATATTCCACCGTGACTGTCCGTATTCTTGCCTCTAAGGTGGCATCAATATTATCTAACCGATTTTTCATTGTACCAATCGTGGTATTTAGGTCTAACCATTTTCGCTCTGTCTCCCGTACCTTTTCCCTTTTTTTTGTTCCCTTTCTTGTCTATATCGTTGTTTTTGTAATTTATAAGCTTCCCTTTCCCATTTCTCCTGTTCTCTTTCTTGAAAAAAAAAATTCTCATCATTTCAACCATCGAATTTTCTCCCGTTTGCTGTGACAATACTTCACGCACACCATCATCGTCTGCCGTTCTCTCCATTCGCGAATCGGGTCTGCCTGTTCCCGTTCGCGAACGTAGTGGGTATGACTTGACAACTGTGTCATCACCGTCATCCACACTGTTTGTCGGCTTTCCTTTGTCATCTGCCATGTTTATTTTCAAGTTTGTGACGTAACTGCCCAAAGAAATATTTCGCGGCACGCCGATCGTAAATTCTCAGATGCGCGCGCTGATAGTCAAATGTCACACCGCGGTAGGTGACAATTGCAGAGCTATACCGGGTAAAGACAAGATGGCACCTAACATTGAAAATAAGTGACAAACACCTACTAGACACTTAATCCTACTATTATGGCATCCATCTTGTATCCTTATCCGTAGCAACAATGAAGATGCTAATAATGCTGACAAATAAACTTTGCAATGAAGAGATGATCAGAAATGAATTCTAACTACATAAATAAGCAACTCTGCAAGGAAATAACAGCGATAGGATAAAATGGAGCAGTAAGGAAAGAAATTCCGGAAATAAGTTTTTTTTACAAGACGCGAGATTTTATTCGTAATGGAAACGTTACATACATCAGTCGTTTTGCGCACTGCTGTTATTTTTCGAATTTTTTTAACACTTGCACTGTTTCGTCCAGTACTCCCTTTACGGCTTCCCGATGTCCACCGGATGATGTCATGAAATAATAATAGAACAGATTAAAATTATTTTATCAGGTCCCTGTTCGGGCGCCACATCTAGTATGATAAAAAATTACTATTATTCGGTTAAATATATTTCAATTCTTTCAATTTAAATCTGTGTTTCATACTAGAATGTCGTGTTCCCAGCTTGGCACAGCTTTGCCACAGGAGACACGAAAGCGGTCGAAGACGTCCGTCTTCTGGCCGGCTTCTGATCGTTGTCACGAGGAGGCTAGTTTTTGATTACGCAAAGACTTCTATTATTTGGAAAAGAACAACCCGGATTTCCTTACGTAATCAGTATGAATTTTATAATTACCTAAGGGACCTTTAACAATGAACAGTAAAAAAAAATTGCATTTGCAAATGAAATCATTAATAAATGGGGCAGCTACGAGATGTATAGAAGACAAGGGGCGGCCTTGTGTACACGACCAGGATGTCGCAGTATTCTCTGCTGCAGTAAAGGCTGTTTACCATTTACAAAAATAATATGGCATGGAGGTTAAAAAGGTGTAAAGGAAAAGAACAGAATAAGAAATCTGGTAAACACTAAATATATTCAAACTATTCTCACTAGCAAATTATGGATTATTTATAAACAATGTAACTTACATGAGTACTTTTCTAACTGTATGGTGCGATCAGATTTCAGCCTGCTCTGTGCTGTGTCCTTGGTTTACGTTTTTGTCACAAATTACAGTCATTACTTTTCTCCTTCGTTAAAGACAACTCTTGCACTGTTCAACACCATCATAACAATAACTTGCCGATTTACAGTTTCGAACATAAATTACTTGAATTTTATTAATTAATAATGTTGTCTGCACGCTGGCAACCGCTCACTTTTCTAGCTTAAAGTCCCCCTTCTTTACGTTTTCAGATTACAAACAGAAGTACATTAAAATCTGAAGATCTACCAAAGCTTTTTTTACGGTCATCTTTTATTTAAATCGAAGCGGAACGTCAGTTCAGCTTTTGTTAAAATGTTTCTTTGACTACGCAATCGATGTATTAGCGTCCGCACTAGATGTGCATCTTTGCAGTTACGTAAATAATATAAAACAAATGTCTTTCATAGAATAGGTCTCATCTCATAGGTAGTTCATTTAATATAAAGATAGGTGAATGCCTTTCCAAGGATACTCACAGCTTTCATACTACGGAAATCCCAATAATATTACACTGTACTTACGAAAATATGTGATCAAATCCTGTTGCTTTCCACAATACCGGTTCATCGTTATTCGTGTTCCCCTGGTCATTTCAGTAAATATTTGTTCTCCATCAAGAGGTACACCATACGTGTACTGAACTGTGCTGATACCGATGGCATTGCTTCCATAACCAAGAAGAATGAATTTTCCGTCTCATCTGTGTTGAGACTGTCGTCATACCTCTTTGAAGCTGGTCTTATACTTTCCTCAGGATACGGTCATCTGAAGATGACCTGGCTTATTGAAAGAGGATATCCTAATTCCTCACATCTTTTTCAAGCTATGCTCGAGATCAGCTACGGCAATAACACTAAGAGAGATTAACATAAGTTTCCAATTATGAAATGAGTTAGACTACATTCCTCTCTGATGATATTATAAGAAAAGAAACCACTACGATTAGAGTGAACAGAGTTCCGATTGCGTGGATAAAAGTACTCTTTTTTAACATCCTGCCAACATATAAAGAATTTACTTTCTAAATTAGCAATAATACTACACAATTTGAACTAAAAATCAGTAGTAAGGAAAGAAAACTGTGATAATAAAAATCTCAAAATTACAAGGAAACCTGATATCACAGCTGGAAGAATTGAAATTGAATAATTGATAAATCGTGTTATGTAGAACCCGTCACTGCAGAATACAACAAATGCAAAAATGAAAGAAAGAAACAATTGGAACACCAAAATATCTCTCCATAACAGAAGACAAGTAATGGTGAATCAGTCGCATACTATTTGAAGCGAAAAAGCAATAGTCAAGATGTTCAACAGGAGGGTTCTCTGGTATGGTTGCTGAAAACAGGAAATATCTATAAGTGATAGAAATATAGGTCTGAGGATGCAAACTACAATGTGCTGGACGGAAAGAGAATCAATTTAGGGTCTTCTGAATGAAATCAATGATCGAAGAAACATCGTAACTTCTATTCAAATAGGAAAAAGAAATACTTTGGATAATTCACTAATCAACAATCCTAAAAACATATCAGAATGAGAAGCTCAAGGGAAGAAATTAATCAAAAGACCTAGGGATAAAATAGGAGGAAATTTCTTGGCAGGAAAAAATTGAAAGACATTTGCAAAAAATGAGATGTACAGCACAGTGTAGAGTACTGTAGCAGCAGCATTGAGGGATAAGTTGATGATTGTTTGTTTGTTTTAGGTGAATGTTCAAATGTGTGTGAAATGTTATGGGACTTAACTGCTAAGGTCATCAGTCCCCTAGCGTACACACTACTTAACCTAAATTATCATCAGGACAAACACACACACCGATGCCCGATGGAGGTCTCGAACCTCCGCCGGGACCAGCCGCACAGACCGTAACTATAGCGCCTTAGACCGGTCGGCTATTAGATGAATGATGACAGTTACTTATCTAACTAAAGTTCTACACAAATTTAGTAAGGTGGCCATGAAAAGGAGAGGCAGTTTGAGAACAACAAGAAAAGTCATAACATGTGCGTGGTTCGTAGCAAGACCGTGAGAAGTGAGGCATGCACTGGACTCCAGAAAAAGTGGGAATAATACCTATTTCCAGTTACATAAATGCCTTGGAAAATGACACGACCAGCGTCCTACATTTCTAATGATTAGTACGTCGACAGGCCTTCACTCTTTTCTTGCTGCATTTCAAGTTAGGCGGACGCATAAATTTTTGATCTGTCTTCAATAGTCAATTTGTTCTGTAGGCCTGCTAGTCGTATATACACAATATGCTGTTTGCAGTGCTGAGTGTACATAAATAGAAAAAGAAGCATGAAGAATTTTCTTTTCTATTCAATTCCCTCTGGATGCACAGAGAGCATAGCTGAATAACGACATAACGACAAAATCTTGCGTTATCAGACATGTAAAGCGTCATCTTGGAGGAACGTCTGAGACGCAGCCACCTTGTCTTCAGTGATGTGGTCGCCACCTGAAGATGACTCGCGCTACACAGCCATTGAAACACTGCCACACTCGGGAGGGCAACAGTTTATATCCCCGTCCAGTCATCCACAGTTGGGTTTTTCGTGATTTCCTACAATGATACAGGCAAATGCCGACCAGTTCCTTTGAAAATGCTCGGTCGATTTCCTTCCCCGTTCTTTCGTAATTTGACTCTGTGCTCCGCCTCTAATGACTGCAGTGTCGACGGGACCTTAAAATCTAATCTTCCTTCTTCCGAAATACTTGTTCATGATGGCACCGTTACTGTGCTGATAAAGAGAGAGTACATGTGCACTGAAGTGCCACATATTAATTGAACAAAACTATATAACAAATTTATTCGTAGTGTGGGAGAATTTCGTTGCGCTAGAGCTGCCCTAGGAAATTTCTTCTTCCATACAAGGTGTAAGGTTCAGTATTAACCCACCGTTACTTGCGCGAAATTTCGAGATATGGTCAGTCGCGCGGACGACGGGTGTCCTCCACAAAGCAGGTTTTCTATTTGTATACTTTGAACGGTCTTTATGACTGATTTTATGATTTTTTATTAAATCTAAATATAATGCATTTAATATGCGTACACAGTATAATATATTCTAACGTTTGAAACAGTTCAGCCGTTTGAAGAACAATATCTTCAGCTGAATTACTGGCGTTACATGGTCCCTCTTGTTGCTTACCGATGTACAGTTCAAAATTCAAAGTGTAAGCTTTTCCTTAAATCAACCAATGCAAACACTTTTAACCCATACTTTGTTGTTTTGCTAGGGATGTATTGCCTGAATGGTATGGGCAGATTCCCCTAAATGCCAAAAGCTGTTGGTCAGCAGTAAGATATTCTCTAGGGGAAGAATATTTTTGGCAATTGTTCGTGAACAGTTCAAGTACCAACTTGTCAATCTCTCTGCGAACACCTCTATCACGGATATTATCAAACCTCAGACATCTCAACAGAAACCTGAATCGGTTTCACTTATGCATAAATAACATGATTCAAGTCCGTTTCCCTTTGAGTTATCCCACAATTTCGACATAGGCTTCCTAGAACATCTCAAAGATCCACATAGATATAACAAATCAATGAAAGCTGTGATCTCTATCACATCTGTTTCTTTAGCGTCCCTTTCCCCTAGAGAAGTTACCAAGAACTTAATTGATGTATATGTTAGTGCATGTTGCGATAGTGCATATTATATTTTCATCCAAGAACAAATTCAGAACTTCTATTTATGACTTTTATTATAAGTGCTTGATGTTGTGGTCCAGGTAAAAGCGGAACTAAAATTACAAGCCCTGCTTCTAACACTGATAGTATATTTACTTTTCCTCCGCTTAGTTACTCCATCTTTTCATAAAAAAATGCATCCTCTTGAGTGACTTCTTCCTGTGACTTATATTCATCAATTTCTGACACTTCTTGTTCTGTTCCTGAATCATTACCGCTTTCAAGAACAGAATCCTCAGCCTCTGAGTCAGCGCTATCACTGCGAGCATCTTCATCACTCAGCTCATTGAACCATTCCAAACATGCATTGGGATCTCTACTAAACTCTGTCAGAGGTTTTTTTGCTTTTGACATTTCTTCCACAATTTAAAAATAAAGAGAATACTAGGTAACATGGAAGGTAACTGCAATCAGTTTAAATACGCCTAAATTTACGCACATGAAAGATCGATTTAACCTAAGAAAGCAATGAAGTAACACAGACTTATTTTGTTTCAGATTGTGGCAGCAGAACTCTCGCGGATGACTGGTGTCCTCCAGACTATAATAATGTTTCATAAATACTGTGTCTTTCGTAACTGAAAGACAACAATGATTGGAATTAACAGCCGGAGAGTTAACTGAAAGGTACTGAAAATGGCGCGAACTCAGTCCAGCCCTGTAAGACAAAATTGAGCGGGAAAGTAATGTGGATGGCGAGTGTCATCCGCGGGAGCGACGGAGGGTTAAAGACCTGGACCCCATACTGTATCAACTCACACAGCAATTACTTAACTTTCTGCGTCTTCCGTTGAAACATTTTGCGGAGTGTTCTAAGAATAAGTCGGGCGAGAATTTCTCTAAATGACCGTTTCCTTTGATGAATTACTGTTCTGAAGCCGTTTCTAAATGGGTCTCATTTCAGACAGCCTCAGTATTTTTGGCTGGGTGTCCTGTAGACGCCTGACAGCATTAAATGAATCCAGTAATTTTCACTGAATACTCAACGAAAAATGTTGTTTGTTTCTTGTCTACTTACATCCATTACTTCGCAATCTAATGGGAACACTTATTTAGCTGATGCGTAAGTTCGTACGGCTTTTCCGTAAGTTTAATAAACAGAAGAGGTACACATAAGAGACTTTAGTCGTCAATAATACATTCTCGGCACGGTCTACAATAATCTACCAAAGCTGGAGTAACTTTTCTCACTTTTCGATTACGAACTCTAGAGATCACGTGGCTTTGACACGAAGAACTCGGCATTTTCACTCAGAAAGGGAATTCCTTGAAGGCCATTCGATAGAGAGCAGAGAAGGTGAAAATTTCATGGCGCAAGATCAGTAGAATAAGGTGGGTGTGGAGTAAGTCCTAACAGCAACTCCTGTGAAGTGTTTTTACATCTACATTTCTCTACATTTATATTCCGCAAGCCACTCAACGGAGTGTGGCGGAGGGCACTTTACGTGCCACTGTCATTACCTCCCTTTCCCGTTCCAGTCGCGTATGGTTCGCCGGAAGAACGACTGTCTGAAAGCCTCCGTGCGCGCTCTAATCTCTCTAATTTTACATTCGTGATCTTCTCGGGATGTATAAGCAGGAGGAAGCAACATATTCCATACCTCATCCAGAAACGCACCCTCTCGAAACCTGGCGAACAAGCTACACCGCGATGCAGAGCGCCTCTCTTGCAGAGTCTGCCACTTGAGTTTGTTAAACATCTCCGTAACGCTATCACGGTTAACAAATACCTCTGTGACGAAACGCGCCGCTCTTCTTTGGATCTTCTCTATCTCCTCCGTCAACCCTATCTGGTACGGACCCCACACTGATGAGCAATACTCAAGTATAGGTCGAACGAGTGTTTAGTAAGCCACCTCCTTTGTTGATGGACTACATTTTCTAAGGACTCTCACAATGAATCTCAACCTGGTACCCGCCTTACGAACAATTAATTTTACATGATCATTCCAATTCAAATCATTCCGCACGCATACCCCCTAATATTTTACAGAAGTAACTGCTACCATTGTTTGTTCCGCTATCATATAATCATACAATAAAGGATCCTTCTTTCAAAAATACAGATAAAACTAACGTTAATTATCAGACATCACTACAATGGCGGCCTACCGCTAGACGAAACAAAACAGGAGAGAGAGTTCAATCAAAGCATTGTCTCTGATCTTCATGGCCTATATTACACAGAGATTATACCAAAAAAACAGTGTTTTGTTAATTACATCGATATTTGTGTTTTGATAATAATTTGTGAGTTAGCAGAATGCGGGCGATCGTTATTATGAAGCAGCGTCAATACATGCACTCTTCCTTGTCGTTGTTCTTGAATTGTATCTGCAAAACGACTCAGTTGTTAAGAATGAATGCCAGCAGCGATGGCTGCACCTCTCGGAAGTAATTCATAGTACACTGCACCGTCGCTGTCACAGATGCATCACATTATCGTTTGTAGTTGCGCCCTGGTCTTTGTAAGGAAGTTACTACTTCGAGTTCCATTGTTGTATTTTTTAACTTGTGTTAGCATAAATACACTACTTCTGGTCACCAGTAATGATACAGGGTAAGAATAGTTGGAGTTGTGCACGAGCCAACAGGTGACGAGCAAACAACGATGCACAAATAACGACCAGTTGCTTTATGTGTTTTTAGCTTCAATCAAGCGGTGCCCACACACTGTGACGGTACGCCACATAAATGGATATTTGGAGAAAGGGAAAGGAAGTTATTGTTATGAGACGTGCGAATTATAAATTATGTCAAGACTTTTTAGGTGTGCGTGAGTATAACAAATAGTAAAGAACGTAAGTTATTATTATCAAAACACAAATATCGATGTAATTAACAAAACACTGTTTTTTGGTATAATCTCTGTGTAATATAGGCCATGAAGATCAGAGAAAATGCTTTGACTGAACTCTCTCTCCTGTTTTGTTTCGTCTAGCAGTATGCCGCCACTATAGTGCTGTCTGATAATAACGTAAGTTTTATCTGTATTTTTGAAAAATATAATAGAAATTGTTATTAGAAAGTGTATATTATTGACTTAGTTGTCACCTCGCATGATCGCAACCATTAATTACAATTACCAAAATTTTTACAGAACTTCATAGTGCAGGGGGCTCATGTCCCCTAGCAGGATTTAGTCGGCAAAATAAGTGATGATGGTCGAAGTAGAGAGAACATAAAATGTCGACTGGCAATGGGAAGGAAAGCGTTTCTGAAGAAGAGAAATTTGTTAACATCGAGTATTGATTTAAGTGTTAGGAAGTCGTTCCTGAAAGTATTTGTATGGAGTGTTGCCATGTATGGAAGTGAAACATGGACGATAAATCGTTTAGACAAGAAGTGAATAGAAGCTTTGGAAATGTGGTGCTACAGAAGAATGCTGAAGATTAGATGGATAGATCACATAACTAATGAGGAAGTGTTGATAGGATTTGGAAGCAGAGAAGTTTGTGGCACGACTAGAAGAAGGGATCGGTTGGTAGGACATGGTCTGAGGCATCAAGGGATCACCAATTTAGTACTGAAGGGCAGCGTGGAGGGTAAAAATCGTAGAGGGAGACCAAGAGATAAATACACTAAGCAGATTCAGAAAGATGTAGGTTACAGTAGGTACTGGGAGATGAAAAAGCTTGCACAGGATAGAGAAGCATGCAGAGCTGCATCAAACCAGTCTCAGGACTGAAGACCACAACAACAACAACATACGCTAACTATATTATTTAATTACAATTTCATATCATAATATTAAATGTAAATGCGAGAGACCTCTTAGTTTTGATCTTTCACTAATTTCGAAGATAAAATTAATTTCAGTTACCAAAATTCACAGCACCGAATGAGTACAGTATGTTTCATTTTGGCCGTCTAACGGCAGACGAGATTCTCTCCAGTTTTGCCTTGCAAATAATGGACAAGAAATATTGAAAAGCATTACACTCCGCAATATCTCAGTTAACCTTTGTGTCATTTGGTACATAAATAACAAGTAGCCCCTGAGACCCATATTAATAACTACAGTTTGCGTAAGAATACGCATATTTTCTTTTCTAAATAGCAGCGATCACGCAAACTATTTATTAGAAGACGATGACTTCGGGACAGTCGAGTGTTATCGCCGTATAAGCTAATTAAAAGTCTCATGCTAGCCCACAATATTTAAAGCCACCCCAACCAAAATCCAAAAAATATATAATGATAAAAATAAAAATATACACTTATACCGTGATAACACCTGATTTCTGAATCTTTTGACAGCATACATATATCGCACAATGATGGAATGATCACAGGTTCTCGAGTATGCTGACGTGGAGCATTGTGGATCTTCATCAAACTCCGAATGTCTTCCTGTAGGTGGAGAGTCACTGGTGTCAAAACGCTCATCCTCGAAACGAGGAATCCTTATTTTCCTTATTCTGTCTAGTGGCATTATCCCCATAAACAGCTCAAATGTTTCCTTCTGTCTTTCTGCTGTCATCCTTCTGTTGAACTCAAACAGAAAAACATGTAGGAAATGTAGTCATTTCTCAACTTGACTCTCCATCTTCTATCGTCCACAGCTACACTCACTGTCTCAGAACGACAAAATGACAATACGTGAACTCAAATAGGAACAGTGAACTACAAATAAATGATGGCAATCGATAAATAAACGCATAGCAATCGGAATATCAACAAGAAAAACAAAAACGTTACCAACTGATGCGGCAACCTATTACATGACATACAGCCTTAAATTTCTAAGAGCATAAGCTTGGGAATAGGTCATGAAACGAATTACATTCCTCTACGTACCTCCAGTATAATTTTCGGTCCTTGAAACTGGTACAGATAACACTACCGTCCATTCGTTCATCTCGTGTGTCACTCTGAATGTAACAACAGGGAAGTTAAATGAACCTCGTACTGTGAACAAACTGGACGGCAGTTTGACATAGAAATACTACGGCTGCTGCCTTGTGCGAGAGATATTAACTGGCTCCCCATGGCTGAGGGCCAAGTGGCTACCTCATAAGCCATACATCACGTTGACATGTGCTGGGTACAACACACATTGTATATGAGGCAACACCACGCAATCTAGGGAAAGCAAAAAGAAGAGGAAATACGTTTTGTGAGTTCATAAATTGAAGTATAACATAAGGCATTTACAAAAGTACCTGCAACGGGTGTGCTGCAGAATATACTGGACAAACTGCGCTCAAGAAAGGCATAAAGGCATTCCGATATGACAGAAAATCTGCAGTAGCCACACACACCAGAGAGACAGGTAACAGTTCTGAGAACGTAACTGATGGCCTCAAGATAATACTCAATTTAATACAGGCTTCAGAATAAATACTTGCGAAGAACCTGGGATTTGCGTCCTTATAAAGAAATCAGCCAAAAATTTAGTGAGTGACCATTCTGAAAGCAAATCAAGCAGTTTGTATAAAATTATGTGCACACTACTTGGTAAATTTTGAGACTATCACGCAGGAAATAACTCTAGAATGTGTACATCTATAAGAATTTAACTAGTTTGTCTTACGCATCTTAAATATTACGATTTTGACAGTTATAATTTTTTTCTGTAGACAACATTTGTAAAGCCTTATTTCTCTGCCTGTAAACAGCTTCACAGTTAACTAAAGTTTTTATTCTATTTGGTACCCAGAGAAATTAAACAGCGGAACTCTGCGACAATCGGTACTTTAATCCATTTCTACTACTTCTGATCGCGTGATTAAATAAATTTACAAAAGACCTTCTTATACTCTACAAAAAAACACGAGAAAAGTACACACATGCCTGAATCAATCTTCTGTTTGCTATGAAACTTCTGCTTCATATCTCTGGCTTTTTCTAACTCTTTAGCGAATGAATGTGGCTTTTCTGCCACATAAACGTAATATTTTGTTTACTTACGTAGAATGAAAAGTATATGCGGCACACTTACGATTCCTCTTGCCTTGTGAGGACCGTTTATATTGTCGCAGAAACCGTGGTGTAGTGGTTATGATAATGGACTGTTGCATGGAGGGTTGTGAGTTCGAAGATCACCAGAACTGTAAAATTTTCATTTCTATATTCGGTTCGAGTACACTCTAGAAGTATCCACAAATGTCAAGAATCATTGTACTGAAATGTTGTATACTTGTATATATACCGTAGGTGTTATGGCCGGAGGCAGTTAGCTCCGCGCTCTTGTCCGTGCAAGTGCTGAATAAGTGAAGTTAGTGTTCATCGTTCGTTTAACTGCACCTTCTTCTACGTGACAATATCATTAAACCATTTGCCATGTCACTTCTGTAAGTTCTGTGGCTAATTGATTTAATTATTGGCAGCGCAAGTCACAGGATAAACTCTCGTCCACCTAATAACCTGTTGCATGAAATCGCCAACACAGAGAACATCCACGGAGCAGTGACTTCCTCCTAGTGTTTATGGTTAAGAAACACGTAGTTATGGAAATAAAATTTCGTGACTGACACTGAAACCTTCCCGTCTCCTTTACACACTCCTGGAAATGGAAAAAAGAACACATTGACACCGGTGTGTCAGACCCACCATACTTGCTCCGGACACTGCGAGAGGGCTGTACAAGCAATGATCACACGCACGGCTCAGCGGACACACCAGGAACCGCGGTGTTGGCCGTCGAATGGCGCTAGCTGCGCAGCATTTGTGCACCGCCGCCGTCAGTGTCAGCCAGTTTGCCGTGGCATACGGAGCTCCATCGCAGTCTTTAACACTGGTAGCATGCCGCGACAGCGTGGACGTGAACCGTATGTGCAGTTGACGGACTTTGAGCGAGGGCGTATTGTGGGCATGCGGGAGGCCGGGTGGACGTACCGCCGAATTGCTCAACACGTGGGGCGTGAGGTCTCCACAGGACATCGATGTTGTCGCCAGTGGTCGGCGGAAGGTGCACGTGCCCGTCGACCTGGGACCGGACCGCAGCGACGCACGGATGCACGCCAAGACCGTAGGATCCTACGCAGTGCCGTAGGGGACCGCACCGCCACTTCCCAGCAAATTAGGGACACTGTTGCTCCTGGGGTATCGGCGAGGACCATTCGCTCACGCCCCAACATCGTGCAGCCCGCCTCCAGTGGTGTCGCGACAGGCGTGAATGGAGGGACGAATGGAGACGTGTCGTCTTCAGCGATGAGAGTCGCTTCTGCCTTGGTGCCAATGATGGTCGTATGCGTGTTTGGCGCCGTGCAGGTGAGCGCCACAATCAGGAATGCATATGACCGAGGCACACACGGCCAACACCCGGCGTCATGGTGTGGGGAGCGATCTCCTACACTGGCCGTACACCTCTGGTGATCGTCGAGGGGACACTGAATAGTGCACGGTACATCCAAACCGTCATCGAACCCATCGTTCTACCATTCCTAGACCGGCAAGGGAACTTGCTGTTCCAACAGGACAGTGCACGTCCGCATGTATCTCGTGCCACCCAACGTGAACTAGAAGGTGTAAGTCAACTACCCTGGCCAGCAAGATCTCCGGATCTGTCCCCCATTGAGCATGTGTGGGACTGGATGAAGCGTCGTCTCACGCGGTCTGCACGTCCAGCACGAACGCTGGTCCAACTGAGGCGCCAGGTGGAAATGGCATGGCAAGCCGTTCCACAGGACTACATCCACCATCTCTACGATCGTCTCCATGGGAGAATAGCAGCCTGCATTGCTGCGAAAGGTGGATATACACTGTACTAGTGCCGACATTGTGCATGCTCTGTTGCGTGTGTCTATGTGCCTGTGGTTGTGTCAGTGTGATCATGTGATGTATCTGACCCCAGGAATGTGTCAATAAAATTTCCCCTTGTTGTTTATTTCGACGAAACACAGAATGTGTCGTCGTCGTGGCCCTCAGTCGTTACCTGCAATAACCCAAAACTGTTCCTTACCTTTTTTACTGTCACTGGATCGCCATCTGATTACTACATCGAACTGCGACATGAGTATACTTACTCTGTTTTACTATACTCTATTAGCTGCTGGTGGGCTATCATAATAAATGGCTGTATTTATTACCAAAGCTGTCGTTATTCTTTAATAGCAAAGTTGACGTCATTCTTTAATTAATTTGACTGAATTAACGTAATTCATAGTTAAACTTTTTCTTGACAACAATAAAATTTTACAAATTTTTATGTTGACAGTTTTTGGAATGGATTATAATCACTAATGGAATATTGGTGGCTAAAATTAGTTATATTCTGAAAACGCTTCAAATATTTACTGTTGGTAATGAAATGATTTTACAAACGTTCAAATGAGACTTACTTTTTACAATAATCTTACAACTAGCATTGAGCAAACATACCTTCAGTAGACTTTGAGTTTCTCAAAAAAAAATAATTCAATAATATTTAGCTGATGTCTCTGTACACCTGTTTATAATCTCTTGTAAATCATAGCTGGTGGCTGGCAGGCACAACGCTCCTCTCAACCTCTCGCTTCAGACCTGCTATCGACTCTCTTCACATCTCGCTTACTACTGACTTCCCGCGAACGCTAAAGTGCGGTCTCTCCCGCCAACCATGATTTCTGGTGCTGACAATCCCTGCTACCATTACAAAATGTATCAATGCGCGGTCTTTCCCGCTCTTTTCTTAAAATGTATCCATACGCGGTCTCTCCCGCCCATTTTAAAATTATATCAATGTGCGGTCTCTCCTGCCAACAACATTAATTATTCGTACTTCATCCTATTAATAAAATATAAATATCTTTCATAAATTGTGGCTTGACAATACACAATAGAAATATACACGTTTTACTAACCCTTCACTGGGTTTCCTTAAAATTTTCCTACGTCATTTGGAATTGATGTAATGAGAAAATTTGATTATAGAAATATGTGTAGTAATAAGTAAGTTAATGATAGAATATTTCTTTCAACAAAGCACATACATATACTGTCATAAGAATTTGTTTTTCTAAGTCTAACAAAGAGAATATTCAAAAGAGTATACATCAAAATATACAAATTATATGAGTCAGCAAGTTGGAAGTGTACATCAGGTAGTAAAAGTTATTTATATCTTTAGTAGCACCCAATATGAAAAATATTAATTATTAGTACTTAATCCTATTAATAAAATATAAACATCTTTCATAAATTATGGTTTGACATTAGACAACAGAAATACACACGTCTTGCAACACAAAACTAGAAGCATACCAACCGGCGTTTATACAGCGTTCCAAAATGTATATGACAAGACGTGGTGATCGGCAGGTCGTAGAGGAGGATCATATGACCATATTGGCTAATTAACAAATGTTCCAAAAGGCTTCGTTGGCTCCGTTTGCTTCATTGGACGTAGGCTGTTTGGGACGCACATACAAGACTACAAGTAAAGGAGACAATCTACATTACTGTTAGTAAACACAAGTTTAATTCACTTGCAGAGGATATACAATATGACCGCCTTCTTCTTAGATACTTTTGAGTATCATCTAATGATGTCTTTCCGAACCCTTGGCTAGATTCCTGCAGTATCGCGGATGACTTCAGTAACCACATGTACTCGTGTGACGACTTGTGGTCATTCCACGGATATCCCATATAGCAAAAATATCATGCAGCCCCCTCCCCACAAAGATCAAAACCCTGTGGTGTCAGGTTCGGTGTGTGAGGGCTCCAAGGGTTCAACAAGACATTATTAGGCAATAGACAAAATACACCCAAGTTAATGGCGGCTCAAATTTCCATATCCCCTTTTCTTTAAGTTAATTAAACTGATGTTTACTGACATCTACGTACATTGTCTCCTTTACTCCTTGCCTAGCTTGTGTGGTCCAAACTGCCTACGTCCTCCTCCACGTTTCAGAGGCGCTAGCACGCAAACGAAGCGTTTTAGAAAATACTTTTACCGATAAAATGTGCTCACATGGTACCCACTTTCCAACCATCACGATTTGCGACATACCTTTTCATACACATCGTATAGAAGATCACGAATCAGGGACTTGTCTGACTAAGGGCGACCAGTAGCAAGTGAAATATAAATATAATCTCAGGAATCTATGGTCCTATTGTAGTGAAAGCTTAACCCAAGTGTTGCACTGTGTATGAACACCGTAACTGATGGTTACTTTCTTTATCGCCGAACTTAAAGAACTGACGCTAAGTGTATTAACGTACTATTCTTCCAGGATATCGAGATGCTTGTTGGGATTGTCGTGGCTCCATGGTATGTCTCTGATTCCGGAGCACATGATAATTTGAAACTCTAAGCAAGGCTGCCTTATAGGTACGCGTGCTATTCTTTACGGATGTTATGGTGGGTGTAGTCAACGTTTAACACATTTTTATGTACTCTAAATTAATTCGCTGCCTGCAAATTCCTTGACAAAAGCTGTATTAGGTTTATATATACTATCTAACGATCACAACCGAAAAATGGCGCCACAACGGTACTCGAACCCGCTTAACGCAGGAGCTCGCCTTAATCACTTTGGGTATCTTGTACATTACTTCGATAGCGCACAGTCTACTTCCTTATACCTTAGTCCACTAAATTCATCGCCTAGTGCTTGCAAGCATTAATTAGATTCCCGAAAGAGAAGGCGACAAATAGGAATCTGACTAGTGTCGTTATCATCCAGTGACCTCCTAGAGTTGTAATAAGTACATGCGTGACTGAAAGAGCAGGTACTGTTAACGATCTACAGCTGCATGAAATTTGTTTGAAATTAATTCGCAGTCTGTGATACCACTGGTGACAGTGACATACAAAATATTGTGCCGGATCGGATCTCGAATCGTTAAAGCGACCGCTCGCAATAAGCGGGATATCCGTGCAGATTTCAATATGTTGCTGTTAGAGTGTAGATCCATACAAAATACAGTTGATGCAAGGAAACTACAGTCGGCGAATTAACTTCGAAGTTATTTAGTACGGCTTTGGATAGTAAACAATTTCTGTTCTTATAGACAAGCATGTAAATACAGTTTTCTTATTTCGGGACAAAAAAAAGGTTGAAATGACACTGACCACTATGGGACTTAACATCTGTGGTCATCAGTCCCCTAGAACTTAGAACCACTTAAACCTAACTAACCTAAGGACGTCACACACATCCATGCCCAAGGCAGGATTCGAACCTGTGACCGTAGCAGTGGCGCGGTTCTGGACTGAGCGCCTAGAACCGCTCGGCCACCAAGACCGGCATATTTGGGGACAGCACTATATCTGTCAAAAACAATTTTTCATCACCATCATCATCACCAGCATCATCATTATCACCATCACAACCATCATCACTGATGACATATCCATCTGTTCGTTAAATAGGGAAAACTGCAGCACCTAATTCTGACCAATGAGCTGAAAGGGCACAGCCCATCTGGTCGGAAAGTGGACGGAATACATTCGTTGCTGAATATTCATTACACGGACTTTGTTCTTGTTTGGGGTGCAAGACCCGTTAATTTAAATGGCTATAAATTAACTGCTAGGATATTAGCTAGGAGACGTCTTGGAACATGCAGCGCAGGAAGCCTCCAGAACATTCAGTACCCGTAGCAACAGCAAACAACAGCAGTCGGAAACGTTCCTGCATTAAGAAGATGTCACGTTTGTACAGATGCTACACTATACTGAATTGTAAACAAGTTGCGAACACATTAGTAGCGTCGTGATACAGTCGTGTGGCTGCCAAATAAACTAACCACCGTGTCGTCTGCTCACTATAACAATGCATTCGTAATTTCTGTTTAAAAATGTTCCCTAGGTTCTAGACTGGATATTTATCTTCAAACATTGTTGCATGTTAACAGATTCTAAGTCTGACAAATTGTACTACTAGCGTGAAGTGAAAAATTTTATGGCAAAGTTAAAAAGCAGATTAACTTCCATTAAACGGTTTTACATGTGAAATGTGGTGTAAAACCTTTACTCTTCCTAGTACGCAGAGTTTCAACTTCAACGCAATTATCATGTGGTATACGTCAAATTCTGTAAGGTCCATTGTAAACTAGAAAGAATTTGTGACTCAAGTGTTTCTTCTTATGTGACAGTGAATGAGCTTTAATGAGAACTTTCTGACCAATATATAATTTCTTTGCATTTGCTTTACCGTGTGATTTTATCCTTTTGTCTGCACCAGAATTTATATTTTTAACAGCCAAATCAATTATGTCTTTGTGTCGAAGTTTACGTGTATTCGGAAAAGGTACAAGCTCTCTGATTCTGTTCGGTGGTTCTTTATTCTTCAGTACAAGAACAGGTGGTAAAGCAGTGGAGTCATGAGGCATTTCATTCAGCACGTTTTGAAATAAGTGTAAATATCTGTCCCTATGCTGATGCTTTCTGTGACAATAAAGTCTGCAAAGCTTATTGATTTCTTTCATAATCCGTTCAGACGGGTTACAATGTGGTGAGTACAATGAAATAAAAACCGATTTGATTTTATGGTTACGAAGCATGCGTGACCAAACAGCAGATCTGAATTGTGGTCCGTTATCTGAAATTACTTTACTAACGTGTCCAACTTCACGTAAGAAATTTCTAAGAAAGGCGTTGGATATAGACCGACCAGTGGTTTTACGTGACGGAGTGAAAGAAACAAATTTTGAAGTAAGTTCAATAGCGACTAGAACGTACGAAAATCCATTAGATGTTCTGACAAGCGGTCCCAAGAGATCAATAGCAGCAAATTCTTTTAATTTAGAAGGAATGATAGGAAACAATGGAGCACGATGAGAGACAGTAGATGGTTTCGCCTTTTGACAAAGTTTACAAATAGACAAGACTCTTCGAATTCTCTTTTCCATATTGTTAAAATAACAAGTCGTTCGAAGAATATGATAACATTTTCGTGGACCAAAATGTGCATAGCGGAAATGAATGTACCAAATGAGCTTATTAACGAAATCGTCTGGAATGCAAAGTACCCATAGCTTGTCATCAACAGTGCAGCGTTTGAACAGTATGTTGTTCCTAACCAGATAATAATGCCGAATCTGTGTGTGTGTCTTTTCATGCCATTTACTTTTGATGTCTTTCCAAATCGGATCTTTATCTTGTTCATGAGCAATGTCCTTTAAAGATGTGTTGATGAAGTTTTCAAAGGCGACTTTCTGAATGTAAAGAAAACTGAAATTTTTATCGAGGTTGCTTTCTGTGTTACTTTCCTCGAGCCCAGCCGGTGCGCGTGACAGTGCGTCCGCAACAATGTTCTCCTGGCCGGGAATGTAGACTATTGTGAAGTGGAATTCTTGCAGAAACAATGCCCAACGTTTTAACCTGTCATGATTTAATTTTGAAGACATAAGAAATTGTAACGCACGATGGTCACTGTATACTTTTACGTGCTTACCATAAAGAAAGAAACGGAATTTGTCAAATGCCCAAACTATAGTTAAAGCTTCTAATTCAGTAACGGAATAATTTTTTTTCAGATTTTGTTAGCACTCGGCTAGCAAAAGCAATGGTTTTCTGAACAGTAATGTCATTTTCTGTGGCTTCTTGAAATAAATGGGCACCAAGACCGACTTTAGAAGAATCCGTGCTAAGGCAAAACTCTTGTGAGAGATCTGGATGAGCTAGTATTGGCGCGTTAAATAACGATTCTTTCAAAGAATTGAATTCCAACTGTGCTTGTTCGTCCCAGTTCCAAATAGTATTTTTTCCAGTGAGAGAACAAAGTTTTGGTGTAACTAGAATTTGCATATTCAGAAAACGACGGTAAAAATTTACGAGGCCTAGAAAACTGCGGACTTGTTTTTTTTTGTGGATGGAACTGGAATGGCTCTGATTGCTTCTAACTTTTCAGGATCCGGCTGAATGCATTCAGAAGAAATAATATGTCCCAAAAACTTCACCTTTGTCCTACCGAATTCAGACTTTTCAAGTTAACTGTAACTCCAGATTTTGCAAAAATATATAACACGCTGTTGAGGATGCGATTATGTTGTTCCCATGAGGCTTCTGCTATCAGAATATCGTCCACATATAAGGTGATGTGACGTTTTAAGAACTCAGGTAACATGGAATTTAGCCCGCGAATGAATGCTGCCGAAGAAATGTTCAAACCAAAAGGAAGTTCCCGAAACTGATAACAAACGCCGAAACAAAGGAACGCTGTGTATTTTCTACATTCTGGGTGAAGTTCGAACTGATAAAAGCTGGATCTGAGATCAATGGAAAACAGCACTTTTACACCATTAAAATTTTGAAGTAGTTCTTCCAACGTTTGCGGCCTGTCTGTTTCAGCAATAATGATAGTACTGAATTGTCTCGAATCTAAGACAAGCCTTATCGATCCATTTTTCTTCTCAACAACATGTAATGGATTGTTATATGAGCTTACTGCAGGCTCAATAATGCCCTCGTCAAGCATAGATTGTATTTCTGTTCTAACACGGTTCCTATAATGTGCTGGAATTACGTATGGTCTAACGCAAAATTTAGTATGCTCACGAACACGAAATTGGTACTGAAATCCCTTGATTGTTCCTGTATTGTGTGTAAAAACTGTGGAATGTGCATGTAAAATCTCAAAAAGGTCCTGCCTATCAGTGTCATTACAATTCTTAATTGTTTGAATTTTATTCTGAATTAACTCATTAGTTTCAAATATGCCGTCGATATCATCCCTGTCAGTACTTGCAGAGTGATTGTTAGTGTCTAGTTCCGTAGAAAATTCCGAACTGTTGTCTAACAGAAGGTAAAGCCGATTAATTTCCTCGTCATGGTTTGAGAGCCAATCTTCAAATTTCATAGCTATTGACTTACCTTCTTTCTCTAAACTTATTTCAGCATCGTGAAAGTTTAAGATTGCTTTGTATTCATTAAAAAAGTCTAATCCCAGTATAATTTCCGTCGACAATAATGGAACAATAAGAAAGTTCATAGAGAAGCTGTGGCTTTGACAAAAGATTTCTAAGTTGGTTTTTTGACGCACATCTACACTTTTCCCAATGACTGCACCTTGTAATTTAATCTTGCGTAACGGAAGCGTGGGGCAATCGTTCGATTTGTTGCATTTGCTAAAAGCTGTTTCACTAATTACTGAAATGGGACTGCCTGAGTCAAGTACTGCCGTAAATTTTACGTCATTTACAGTAATGTGAATCACAGGATATGCAATGTTGTTATGTTTGACGTCGTGTTCCTGGAGTAAGATGTCCCTAATGTCTTCCATTTTTACGTAATTACTAGCTACGGCAGCTGAGTCGTCAGTTTCATGCGTACGTTTTGTGGCTGCTAGCGCTATGAGTCATTCATTGCCTATTGTGTCTTTGTTGGCTCGCGTCGTTATTGGGATTTGGAGACCTAACTTCTACAAATTCACCTTGTCGAGAGGGCCCTGCTCTGTTTGAATCCCGCCAATTCTGATGCAATTCAGGTCTGTATTTACGATCATAACGTCTGTCGTCATGTCGGTAGATTCCATAGTTTTTTCTCGTCGGTCACGTGGTGGAGAATTTCTCCCTGAATCGTAACTGCGCGCTGGACCGTTGCGTCTTAAGTTATTCTGTCTCCCTTGATAATAATTATTTTGGTTTCCATATTGTCTGTTTCTCTGATTGTCTCTGTGATAGTCATTACTACGGAAATGCCATCTTTCTCTGTAACTATTATTACTCCGCCAATGGTTGTCATATGGGTGGTGTCTGTTTTGGTCACGATTTGCGTAATAAGAATAGACTTGTCGTGTCCAGTTATTGTTTCTGTCGTCACGGAATTGTGACAGATGTGAACTGTAGTGATTTTTTCCTGTTTTCGCATCCCGCGACTGTCTGTGTCAATTTCTAATTCTTGTAAGTCCCTGAAAAGCTTCAATGTCGTCTTTGCAACGGCCTGCCAAAATAATATTCCTTAAATGATCAGGCAATTTCATTATGCAAATGCGGATGAGTTCTGAAGGGCTATATGGGTTTGAAAGATATTGATTCTTATGCAACTTGTCTTCAAAATATTTGACGAGACTGGAAAATTCAGATTGTTCCAAGTGTTTCACCATGATGATGCTACGTTTTACTCGGTCTTGTGTAGCTTGAGACCAATATGCTGAGAGGAAGGCATGATAAAATTATCCTTCACTGTGACAATCGTGAATGACCGATCGCATTCTTACCGCTGGCTCATTCTCCAAGTAGCCACACATAAATTCTAATCTGTGCTGTAATGACCAGTTGGGTGGAAAAGAATGAGAGAATTGATGGAGCCACGCTTGTGGATGAATGTCGTTGCCTGAATTCTTAAATGTTTTGAATTTACGTGCAGTAATGATCAGCTTATAGTCAAAATCATCGTGTCGGCGAGTAGCATATCGGTCATTGTTACGTCGTGTCGGCGGTTCCATCTCAAAATTCGGTGCACCTTGCCAATTTCTTTCATGATTTTCGAAATGCCGTGTGTTATTATTTTGTGGCTTTTCCGTATTTCTAAGTTCCTCTTCCCGTGTTGGAACGCGAATGTCCTCTGAAATATGTAATTTTTGTATTACCTGCGTCAACTGATCTTGTACTTTCCGGATTTCTCTTTTGTATTGCGTATTAATTTGATTCTGATTTTGTTTGAATTTCTTAATTTGTTCATACTCTTCTGTGTCAGTGATGGCTACAGGTGTTGTGTCATTCAGATCATCTACCTTTGCAGATAAATTAGTGAACTGATCTGAAAGTTCGGCTACTTTCTCCGATAGTGAACACATTTCCTCAGTGTGTTTTTCTGAACCAAGTTTCAGTGTTTCCATTTGTGTTGAAATCGAATCTACTGTGTCCTTTACGTTTTCCTGAGTTTTCACAAGTTGCGTAACCGAATCGGTGGATGCAACTGAGTCCATTTTAGCTTGCAAGGTGTCGTGATTTTCACGAACAATAGTTTGCAATTCTTTTATGGCTGCTTCGTGATTCTGTAATGCGTTTTCATGCCGCGAAAAAATAGGTTGGAAATTCTCACAAATTTGTGTTTTTGCGTCATTACAGATTTTTTGACATTTCGATTCAATGTTATGTAACTCAGTAGTTAAATCTTCACGTGTTTGTTCAAGTGTGGTGTCTAACTTCCGAAGATTTTGTTCCATTGGGTCTAACTTTAGAAGATTATGTTCCATTGTGTCCAACTGTTGCTGTGTTTGTCTCTGGTGTTGTTCCATTGTGTCTAACTTTCGAAGATTTTGTTCCATTGTGTCTAACTTTTGAAGATTTTGTTGTGTTTGTCTCTGATTTTGTTCCATTGTGTCTAACTGTTGCTGTGTTTTGTCTCTGATTTTGTTTCATTTGTTGCATTAATTGCAATAATAATGTATTAGTGTCTGGAATCTGTTCCTCTATGCTTTTCGGCAGTGCATTTGCCCCGCCAACATTCACATTTTGACAAGCAAAAAATGTGTCTTGACTTATTTGAGAAAACGGTGAGGACGCAAAACCTGAATGTACAGTATTTGCAAGATTGTGTCGTATCATTTCGGATTCCTGACGCGAACTGTTGCCGACCGATCGAGCGATAATGCTTCCCTGTTCACTAACTGTTTCACTGTCTACACCATTGTTTTCATTCCGCTCCATTTCCCTATGTACAATTACCAAATTACTACTTTGAACATTAATTAATTCATTACTCGGTGGCGCTAACACACTGCTTCCGTCTTCACTGTCATTTCTCAGTTTACTTTGGAGCCTAGTATTACGTTTTTCACACGCCATTATTGTTACAATATTTCACACGATAACACAGGAAAGCACAATTTGAAGAGCAAAAATAAGAGAACACATTAACGTAGCACTGAAAATAATATCTAGTTAATTGCAAGCGCACCTGCGAAATACTTGGTGCTACTCTACATGCATGCCGCAACTGTTGTACTGTACAACAATGAAAGACTACAACTACAAAGGAGATTCTCTCAAAAATCTTCGTTACTCGAACTACTGCAATACAGCGAGCGCCACTACTGCCAGCTAACTAAAAGATTCAAACTACGGAAGTCACTAACTACTGATAGGCACAGTTAGCAAATGAAAGTTTTTAATAGAGAACAAACAATGTATTTACCTTAATAGTCATAATATATATATCAGTTCATGACATTAATTCTTACAAATTTCAAAAATCCGCCTTCTCTCTCCCCACGTCCACCACTGCTGGCGGCTCACATCCAACTGCGCAACGCTACGCGCTGTTAGCATCCAGCTGCCGCTGCCCAACACTACAATGGCAGATAACAATGCAAACCAGCCACAGACTGCACACGGCACAGCCAGTGATTTTTATACAGAGCGCTACGTAGCGGCGGCGTTACCAATAAAAAAACCTACAATACATGTGATTACTGTGCTTGTATACATTAGTTTCCTGTGCTATTGTAACTAAAAAAGGTATTTGAATAAAAATAAGTTTTTAATAAGGTACCACTTTTTAAACCGGACTACAAAATATAAAACAATCTCTCAGAGCCCCATACAGATTCTAAAATCCAACAGTTCCTAAAAGATGTGGTTTTGAATTTTTCATAGCTATGGGAAGAGTTAAAACAGAGTTCATGCAACTTGTAATAGCTGACAGGTGAACTATTCATGCATTAGTTATATATGGCTTGTGCCTCGCGTATTTCGTTTTAAATCTTACAAATATTTTCATTTCTACTGAAAATTTACAATCACAAATTTTCAGAACTATGTGTGTGGGGTTGGGTATCTGTATGGGAATACGAGTAGTTATTTTATACTTTTCTGTCCGTTTTGAAAACGAGGTACGTTAAAATATTATTTTTATTTAAATAATTATTTTGCTTTACCTCCGACGACTTGAAAGGTATTTGTATCGTACGCTCACGATCATGAACGAAGTTAGTATTGTGCTATGGTGCACATCATTTCAACGTGCTTTTCGTGCAGAAAACCATGTCAGACTGACTATCGGAATATGTCGTCAGACTAGAGGATACAACGAAAATGCCTTAATTAATTACAATTTATTTAATTTGGGTAAAAATGTTACCGTTGTAACCTACAATCACTCTTTCCCTGTTTTGTACTGAAGCTAGGTTTTATTAACAATGGAAAAACAAGCCAGTAATTGTTTAAAGGAGTTGCATGTATTTCGTCCTCGCTGAGCAATATAGTAAATCCCTCCCAGTCGTTCGGACAAACTAACTCCTCTGAGACATCCCACTAAGTATCCCTGCGGACTCCTGTTTTATGTCTGCATGTGAGTGTTTTAGGCACCGTGCTTGGGCGTTCAATCGTTGGTTTTCCGGAAGATTGATCGAGACCGCAATACTCAATGTGAAGGGCAGATAACTGGGATGACTTTTTGAGTATCAAGCGCAAAGATAAATTACTTTGTTGATTTCGTTATTTTCCGTGAGTCATAAGAACTGGTAATGTCTTCACAATTAAATTTACAGAGCCTGACAAAAAAATTGAAACATTAAAAGGGGGAGGGGGAAACGAAATGAAACTTCATGGGACTCTGGTTTATATTGTTGTTCCAGAGATTACAACATCGAAAAAAATTTACAAAGAATTTGTCAGTATGAACCCTTATACCAGCATGATGTTGTACCCCATATGGCCTGGATGCCTGCACTGATTCAGTCTGGAAGGATGTCATAATACCGTTGTTTTCTCTCCTGAGATAACGGTACCACAACTATAATGAAATGTTCACTCTACAGCGGAGTGTGCGCTGATATGAAACCTCCTGGCAAATTAAAACTGTGTGCCGGACCGAGACTAACTCGGGACCTTTGACTTTCTCGGGCAAGTGCTCTACAGACAGCTACCCAAGAACGACTCACGCCTCGTCCTCACAGCTTCAATTCCGCCAGTACCTCGTCTCCTACCTTCCAGGTGAGCTTCTGTGAAGGTTGGAAGGTAGGAGACGAGGTACTTGCGGAATTAAAGCTGTGAGGACGGGGCGTGAGTCGTGCTTGGGTAGCTCAGTCTGTAGAGCACTGGCCCGCAAAAGGCAAAGGTTCCGAGTTCGAGTCTCGGTCCGGCACACAATTTTTGGTACAACTATTGTAACAGGTCTTTGGTGTGCTAGGTACTGGCGCTGTGACAGAGTTGATGTCCCAGCCGACCCCACACATTTTTTATCGAGAACAGATCGCTCCACAGACAACGATGGCAGGAGTTTCACTGTAGTGCCTTTCTGAAACATTCGTAGAATGGTTCCTCTATCCAGATTGCTCCTATAATCGCCGACGATGTCATCCATGGCAGTGCAAGAGAGTGTTGCACTGCTGAACACAGTGCGACGCCATTCACTGGCACTCCGTCCTCACCAGTTACTGCATCAATAAAAACGCAACTGATTGTTGCGGCAGCCTATGTATGTGGACGGTAATTGTCTACTCTGGCTGCTGCTAGCCTCCGACCAGTGATGTAAGATGGTAAAGAATGTTGCAGGAAGTGAATTACTCGTTCTCAGAGAGCAGGCCCAGATACTGTAAAAAGTGACAACAGTGTGCTTTTGAGTACATACTAGCGATCCGTCCATGTGGTGACCACATGTGGTCCTCTAGTATTTTTGGCGAGTGCACATCTGCCCTCAAATTCCTATGTCGGTCAATGTCAGTCACCCTGACATCCGAAATGGATATTCCCAGATACGATTAGCAGACCAAAATGAGACCTACCATGGAACCATTTTCAAACTCTGTGAGGTGCTGAAAACGTCGTCTCACACAAGTACATTGAGACGCCCTGCTAAACCCGCAGGACAGGACAGGTAGTTTAAATTGTGGAATGGGGACAAAATAAACGGCTGTCAGTTACACTCTAACATACAACTTCATTTATTGGACTAAACATTACAAGAGCCAAGAAAATTAAAAAAAACAATTGGATTAGTTTTTGGAACCTAATAACACTGAATAAGCCATACAACCTCATGCCTTAAGGCCAAGACCACCTTAATTTCAAATTGGCTGAAAGCAAATAACTCCAAACTCAAACCAAATTCAGAAATTTAAAAGCCAGAGGGCCTTATCATAAATCATTTCTTTCAATTAGGCTGAAGGCCCAAACGATCTCACACATTAAGAGCAAAACAACTTTAATTTTCAAAAAATCGACTGAAGGCTCATCTCTTAAGACTCGAACCAAAAATATATTTTTTAAAAGGCAAAAGGCCTTATCTTAAAATAGTTCTTTAATTAGAGAGAAAGCCCAAACAAACTGACACCTTAAGAGCAAAACGACTTTAATTTAAAAATCGGCTGAAGGCCTATCACTTAAGACTCAGGCCAAAATAAATATTTAGAAGGCCAAAGGCCTTACCTTTAAACAGTTATTTAAATTAGGCTGAAGGCCCAAAAAATTTACCTCATAAGGACAAAACAACTTTAATTGAAAAATCGGTTTGAAACCATACAAATACAAACAACAAGAACAAAGAAGAAAAGGCAGTACACCCAATGGCGATCAGAAGTTTCCGAGGGTCGGGATAGAAGCCAAACACTAACGCTCTCTTAGTTGAGACAGGCAGTCGGCCGAACCATTCTTGATCCGACGACAACCCAACCGACAGACAGTCAACGGACCCACCGACAAGATAATTCTGCCCCACCCGACAAGCACACAACAAGGAGTTCAATGGAACAACGTAGAAGTTATTGGCGCCCACAACCAGTTATACACTCCTGGAAATTGATATAAGAACACCGTGAATTCATTGTCCCAGGAAGGGGAAACTTTATTGACACATTCCTGGGGTCAGATACATCACACGATCACACTGACAGAACCACAGGCACATAGACACAGGCAACAGAGCATGCACAATGTCCGCACTAGTACAGTATATATCCACCTTTCGCAGCAATGCAGGCTGCTATTCTCCCATGGAGACGATCGTAGAGATGCTGGATGTAGTCCTGTGGAACGGCTTGCCATGCCATTTC
The DNA here is from genome assembly GCF_023897955.1 of Schistocerca gregaria. Taxonomy (NCBI): domain Eukaryota; kingdom Metazoa; phylum Arthropoda; class Insecta; order Orthoptera; family Acrididae; genus Schistocerca; species Schistocerca gregaria. The sequence continues at coordinate 150,947,695 of NC_064925.1, forward strand.
CACCTGGCGCCTCAGTTGGACCAGCGTTCGTGCTGGACGTGCAGACCGCGTAGGACGACGCTTCATCCAGTCCCAAACATGCTCAATGGGGGACAGATCCGGAGATCTTGCTGGCCAGGGTAGTTGACTTACACCTTCTAGAGCACGTTGGGTGGCACGGGATACATGTGCACGTGCATTGTCCTGTTGGAACAGCAAGTTCCCTTGCCGGTCTAGGAATGGAAGAACGATGGGTTAGATGACGGTTTGGATGAACCGTGCACTATTCAGTGTCCCCTCGACGATCACCAGAGGTGTACGGCCAGTGTAGGAAATCGCTCCCCACACCATGATGCCGGGTGTTGGCCCTGTGTGCCTCGGTCGTATGCAGTCCTGATTGTGGCGCTCACCTGCACGGCGCCAAACACGCATACGACCATCATTGGCACCAAGGCAGAAGCGACTCTCATCGCTGAAGACGACACGTCTCCATTCGTCCCTCCATTCACGCCTGTCGCGACACCACTGGAGGCGGGCTGCACGATGTTGGGGCGTGAGCGGAAGACGGCCTAACGGTGTGCGGGACCGTAGCCCAGCTTCATGGAGACGGTTGCGAATGGTCCTCGCCGATACCCCAGGAGCAACAGTGTCCCTAATTTGCTGGGAAGTGGCGGTGCGGTCCCCTACGGCACTGCGTAGGATCCTACGGTCTTGGCGTGCATCCGTGCGTCGCTGCGGTCCGGTCCCAAGTCGACGGGCACGTGCACCTTCCGCCGACCACTGGCGACAACATCGATGTACTGTGGAGACCTCACGCCCTACGTGTTGAGTAATTCGGCGGTACGTCCACCCGGCCTCCCGCATGCCCACTATACGCCCTCGCTCAAAGTCCGTCAACTGCACATACGGTTCACGTCCACGCTGTCGCGGCATGCTACCAGTGTTAAAGACTGCGATGGAGCTCCGTATGCCACGGCAAACTGGCTGACACTGACGGCGGCGGTGCACAAATGCTGCGCAGCTAGCGCCATTCGACGGCCAACACCGCGGTTCCTGGTGTGTCCGCTGTGCCGTGCGTGTGATCATTGCTTGTACAGCCCTCTCGCAGTGTCCGGAGCAAGTATGGTGGGTCTGACACACCGGTGTCAATGTGTTCTTTTTTCCATTTCCAGGAGTGTACATTGAGATGTCATACGACACACCGTGCTGGACAGCGACAACACGATGAGGAAAATACCCTACCTGAATTTACATCAACGGCCAGGACAGGTAACCGGAACGCTATAGGCCACAAGGCAGAGGATTCTGCTGGTGCACCTCAATTCAAAATAACCTAGGACAGTTACACTCCACCTGAGGCTGGCTAAAATTTGCCAACTACAAAACACCCGTCGTTGCTTGCGGGAATGTCCTAACAGCTGACAACGAAATCCAAAAGACACAATTTGAACAGTCGTGACTTGCTGGTAGATTAAGTCAAAACTCAACTTTCGTGGCCAAGATCTGTGAGCCACGGACCTCGTAGCAATGGATACAGGACCACACACTCCGACCACGCATGGACGCCGCCCCGGCCTAACTATGCGTCGCGGAGATTTCCTCGCTGCTCCACGCCAACCGACCAACTCCCACACCCAGAAACGGTGAAAGGACAAAATATACGTCTGCCGATGAGACGACCAACCGAACGAACAACCAACGGTCGTCCCGCTCCAGTCTGCCTCCCGCTCACGGGCAAATAAGGCAGGAAGTAGTGACGCCAGTAAATGGAATAAGAAAACTAGGTGGCAGTACCGTAATAGATGACAAACAATAAATGGGATAAACGCGAGCCGTGCACGGCTCATACAGTACACGGTTTCTCCATGACCTTCACACTGGCCATTCAACACCTGAAGCTGTTCATGCCTTTATATGTCCTATCAAGACAGGTGACAACACTGAACGTGAACAACACTAATGTACACTGGTGGTCATTGCAACTGTCACAAAGCATTGCAGTTCCAACCATTTGTATATCTGCTGATGGTATGTATGTCTGACCATATGTTGTAAGGGTTTTACTTTCTTTCATTCTTCCACGACGTGATACCTACGTGAAAGCAATGCGGAGTATCACAGACGCAAAGTAAGTGAAATTCGTAAGCCTTGATGCTTCCACGGCTTAAAATCATTTTAGCTGAAGTGACTTTATTTATATGGAAACAATATTGGCATTGATGCCACTAGTGACATTTTTCCTTCTACCACGCTTTTATTATGTCACTTTCTTGTTGTCTACCTGTTCAGTTGAAAATTTGCAGTTGACTGTAAACCAAATAGAGACTTCAAGTTTTACATGTAATTCACAACTAGATGGCAATGCAATGTTATCTCGCTTTGATGTAGTTAAGTATTATAGTAGTGGTGTTGGGGGTGAAAACGTTTGGTCATATCTGACATCCAGACTGACCTTACAAACTGGGGTGTTGTGCAGGTAGAATCTGAAAGTGTAAAGAGAGTATATGAGCAGATGGGCACAGCTGAGCAGAAAGAGTGGGAGGAGGAGATGGATAGCGAATGGGGGACAATGAGATGCTCAGAGAGAAGGGGGGAAGATGAGGTACAGGCGCCAGGAGCAGGAAGAAGACGACAGAGGGAGAAAGGGGAGGAGGAGATGGATCGAGTGGAAAAGGAGAAGGACAGAGAGATGGGATGTGAAGAGAAAGATAGAGCGGGGGAGCAGCAGATAACTAGATAGAGGGGGGAAGAGGAGAGAGACAGGGAGAGGATTGAAGAGGACTTTGACAGAGGCAGGAGTCATATAGATAAAGGAGGAAGAGGACGAGATGGACAGAGAGAGGGCCACAGAAGACATAGGTGGGAGAAGATGGACAGAGAGTAGGGAAGGAGGAGGCAGGCTGAGAGAGGAGGAGGAGATGAACAGAGCAAGGTGGGAGGAGGAGAAGGTTACAAAAAATGTGACTTATAGTAGAAGAGCGAAACTGTGGATCTATAATTAGCATTGAAATGAAAAGTTTACAGACTCACGATTCAGAAAAGTAACAACTAAAGAAATATATTATAAGTGGGTAGGTACAACACAGTTCCCTTTCAGATACTATCAGGTGAAAAGACACTGAAGTGAACGTGAAATCTAACATATTTACCTCTGCTAAAGATACCAATATATGTAGAATGCAATGAAAAATTCACGTACGACCTAAAAGCAGAAAATAATTACTTAATGTACATACAATTTTTAATGTACCACATATTTAAGAACTATAGGACAAATTCTCCTAGCTCCAAACAGATTGCTAACCCTCTGTAGATAATCCAGAAAATCAGTGAGCGTCAATTTTAACAGCTACGAAATAACTTGTAAGATTTTAAACGAAGACCGAGTATATAACTGACCCACGAGCAACTCATTGGCCGGCCCGTGTGACCGAGCGGTTCTAGGCGCTTCAGTCTGGAACAGCGCCACCGCTACGGTCGCAAGTTCGAATCCTGCCTAGGACATGGATGTGTGTTATGTCCTTAGGTTTGTTAGGTTTAAGTAGTTCAAAGTTCCAGGGGACTGATGACCTCAGATGTTAAGTCCAATAGTGCTCAGAGCCATTTGAATTCAACTCATTGCTATTACTTTCTTCATATATCTCACAAATGTTTTTACAGCTATTAAAAATCAATGACATCAAATTTTTAGGGTTCAGAAATCTGCGGAGACCTAGGAGAATGACATCACTCTGGGATTGTGGCAAGTTTAGATTATCAGATATACTTTTTGCTTGCCGGCTATAGGACTCGCAGCTACTTAAAAATTATTGCAGTTATTTAAAATCCTTCTTCTCAAGTACTATAGTCGTACATTTGTTTTTCAACACGACTGGTCAAATAATACCATGAAAGAGTTTTTTTTAGAAGCAGCTGTTGACGCTACAACCATTTGAAGTAATCTGTCCGATACCCTGACACGTTGAGACGTGCAGCATCAAATTGGAGCACGTTCTGACTTATCTGACAGCGTCCAAAGACACTAAAGTGACGTTGTATGCAAGTGTCTGTCAAGAATCATCGATTTCGTACATCTCGTGAACCTTAGTTGTGTTTATAGTTTGAGGAAAAGTGCTATAGGAACTTATGAAATGCTGAAACTGGTGTATGACTGTAATGCTGTAACTCTGAAGACTGTTTGCAAGTGGTACGGAAGATTTAAAAACTGACAGAAGTCACGCCAAGTTTGGGACACCAGTTAACCACAAAAACAGAAGCAAACGTGCAAAAAGTGGCAAAAACTCTTCGTTTAAACAGGCGAATAATTATTCTGTTCCAGAGCTTGTGGCAAAAACTCTACGTTCAAACAGGCAAATAACTATACTGTTCGAGAGCTTACCGAAGAACTTAGCACCTCGTACGGGTCTGTGCAAGCTGAAGAAAAGGAAGTTGCAATTTGTTCATGTTTCCATAGTAAACATGTTTTTGTATGGATGTATTTCAGATGTTATAAGAAATTCTGTAGTTTTTTAGGTCTAAGTTGCACGATGACAAAAGTGTTCTCAGCATACCAGAGGAAATACACAAGTTAATATTCAGCAGTTTCCAGAGCTCTGCCTTCTCAGTTTTCCATGAACAGAATTGCTACAACTTGTCTTAACGCTTCACCTGCAGATATCCTCTACGCACTCTGCAGATGCATGCAAACAGTTAGAATCACCTGATCCCAGCCGGACTGGACATGCAATAAATCAACTGAGAGGCTGTCAGCCCCAGGTAGCTGAGTGGTCAGCGCAACAGAATGTCAATCCTAAGGGCCCGGCTTCGATTCCTGGCTGGGTCGGAGATATTCTCCGCACAGGGACTGGGTGTTGTGTTGTCCTAATAATCATCATTTCATCTCCATAGACGCGCAAGCCGCCGAAGTGACGTCACATCGAAAGACTTGCACCAGGCGAACAGTCTACCCGACGGGAGACCCTAGTCACACGACTCAAAAAACTGAGAGGCTAATCATCAAATTATCTCAATTACCAATTAAGCAGTCGCTAGAAGATTCTGTGAATAGACCCGCCAGGGTAGCCGAGAGTGCTAACGCGTTGCTTCCTGGAATCCAGTAAGCACACTGGCCCGGATAGAATCCGCCTGGCAGATTAATGATGAAGGCTAGTATGCCAGCCAGCATGGATGTGGTTTTTAGGTGGTTTTCCACATCCTGTTATGTGAATACCGGGTTGATCCACGGGCTCCGCCTCATTTATAAGACTCACAGACATTTGAAAACTTTGGTACTCTTCGTGGCTTACACTAGATGCAGACAGGTGGGGTACACTACCTACGTCCTGGTGGGATCAGGGTGTCGGCAGAAAAGGCGTCCGGCCACCCTCTGAAACTAACTCTGCCAAATTCGCAATAACACGGCCGACCCCGCGATGAAAAGCGACACAAGGCCCAAAGAAAGAAACAAAGAAAAAAGAAAATGCTGTTAATAGACGCATGGTGACCAGCCTCACAAGAAAACCACTGAACGATGCAATGACGGCTGTTCTGGAGAAATGGATCAACTATTCGCCAAGACTGAAATATCTTCCAACTGTCGAGACTGTGAGTGATGTGGAGAGTGCTATCTGAGAAGTACCAAGCGATTAAACAGACGAGATTCGTTGGAAAGATTGCATTCATACCAACTCGGCTCCACCAAGAAGCAACTTCGTACAGTCAGAAAATAAATTGTGACTCCAGCCGATAAGAATACTATCATGATGCTCCCCAAACACAAGGTCTACGAGCAGAAAATCTAGAAATTCTCGCCGCACCACACCGTAAAATAGGAGCATATCCAACCAATAAAGTGCAGCAAAGCACGTCCACCCTGTTAAAGGATGGAGGCGCTCGCCGACGACTTCGCCACATCAATTCGCCAGCCCACTGTTGCACAACTCACATTCTATGGCCAGCAAAAAACCCACAAACGACTAACAGTGAATAACACTGGGGGACCAGCATACCCGATGGCGTAGCGTCTGACTTATCTGTTGGGCCACCACGTCGGAAAGTGACATACTACATACGAAACAAGTGATCTCATCTGTTGCCTGAAAGCTCTAAGAACCAGGCGTCTGACATTGTAATCAGCTTTGATGGAGCGTTGCTTTTCATTCCATCCCCTTTGGAAGTCTCCATAGAACCAATGAGTGAGAATTTTAGTCCTGAGCTGACACAGATTTTTAGACATATTCTGACATGGACTTATTTTGTTTTCAAAGTCAGTACAATGGGTGAAATGATGGCAGCCACGGGTAGCGTTCTGACGTCTGTTCTAGCAAATTTGTTCACAGAGTACTTTGACGGCAGAGCATTTGAAACTGCTGAACTGACACCTGTTTGTCTCTTTCTGTATGTGGATGACACTTCTGTCATTTGGCAACATGAACTGTAAAAACAACACAAGCTCCTGGGACATTTGAATTACATCCAAAAAAATATCCAGTTTACCGTGGAAAAAGACAGCACACGTCCGTATTTCGACGTGCTTGTTCAACGTAGGCCCGTTTGCTCGCCTGCCTACCGCGTATACTGTAACGGTTTTAGGAGTGGTGGCATTAGGATCGAGAAGTGTGCTTAACAGATTGCTGTTACATAAAACGAACTTCAACGCAAGTTCTCTATCAGGAGGAGCGACCTTCAGATTAGACTTGTACTTTATTAACAAGTAACAAAGCAACATTAAAACGGTATAAAAATTGTTCAAATGGCTCTGAGCTCTATGCGACTTAACTTCTGAGGTCATCAGTCGCCTAGAACTTAGAACTAATTAAACCTAACTAACCTAAAGACATCACGCACATCCATGCCCGAGGCAGGATTCGAACCTGCAACCGTAGCGCTCGCCCGGCCCCAGACTGTAGTGCCTAGAACCGCACGGCCACTCCGGCCGGCTAAAACGGTATAAATGAAGTCACTTAAAATTCGGGCAGCCATGAGACAGACGTTTAAAGAACTTTCTAATAGTAAACAATATAACTTTATACCAATAAATCTTATTTAAAAAAATTATAATCTTTAACCAAGACTGAACTGAAGAATATTAGCTGAACACAGACGAACATAAAAATGAACTCAGGATACAATGTGATGTAAGAAGATATGATATTGGGAAACAGCAATATATGCTTTGAAGAACAAATAAAGTTCTCTTAAAGTAAGCACTAACAACGGAAAGTCTCCATCGCATCCTCTCCTCTTCCCCCCCCCCCCCCCACCCCCTCCTCCACCCCGCCCCACAGATTTAGTAAAAAAGTGACCCAGAGAAAACAGCACGTCAAAAAGCGGACATAGATCAAGCATGAAAACCGGAAGAAGGTGTACTGAACGGTGGAAAAACGAGCAAAATATAAACTGCGAGTGGTCGTAGCCAAAGAGGTGCAACATCGAGAGATGTAGAATAGCAGCTTCGTGGTTGGAATGCAAAGCGGGAAATCCATGAGGGAACATCCCTCGTCGCCCTTTTCTTTTTCACCCAAAGTTATGAATCGTTCTTCCTGTCCCTGGCGTGTCGGTTCTCCATTTCCTAGTCTTGGCAGTTATCATACTACACATTGGATATAGAATACGAGTAAATGTGATGTATAGTGAGAGAGGTGAAATGTCGGATGACCTCACACAGAAATGAAAACGACAAAGAAACAGGTATGAACTATGTAGCAACAGAGAAATTCAAGCGTCAAAACTTCCAAAGCGGACGGAAGAGTCATAACGTGTGGTACTTGTGTATAACAAATGGGAGATACGTACGTCTGGAGGTCCCTTCCATAAACATCGCTATTGCAAACGGACGTTACACCACGACACAGACACAAATCTGAATACAGCAAAAAAGGGGGAACTCCCACCATGCATTCAAAGAGATCTCTCGCCTTGCATTCAAAGACGGCAACCATATAACCACGACGCCATTCTTCTTTTGGTTGTCTTGATGTTGCACGTCTTTAGCTACGACCGTTCACTGTTTCTATTTTGCTTCTTTTTTTTCACATTTCAGTACACCTTCTTTCAGTTTTCACGCTTTATCTGTGTTCAATTTTTGACGGCTCTCCACTGGAACATCTTACCAGTAAATATGAGGAAAGTGCGATTTAGAGTTTCACTTGTTAATATCGTTCGCCGACACCGGCCTCACCAGGTGGGTTACAAAGTGCACTTACTGATAAATCGCCAACTCGGGAAGTAATACATTCATCATGATGCCCATATGTGAAAATGGTACAGCGGTACTGCTTCCAAGTCATGCAAGTTATCAATACACGGTTTGGTAGCTTCTCAATAACAAGTGCCCTGTGCACTCCATACACGGCTCCACTTGCCATCGGAATCCAACGCTTAGCCAGGTGTGGCAGCACGGTCGTCCTTGTTCGAGCGATCTGGCAAAGATGGTCGATCCATAGGATGAATTCTTCTGGCGCTGGAGTTCCAGTGATGCTCGTACAGTCCCCGAAACGCCCTACCATCACCTGCACGTTACTCTATCGCCAAAGGCGTGCCGCGTTGGACCCATTGCTAAGGAATTAAAATACATGTGTACTGGTGACTCAAATGAAACGTCACATTTACCGCAATCCAACGAATACAGATTTATACCTCCATACCACCAGTATTCTCCATGTCGCGCAGAAAGACAGCGTGCTCAACATCTACATCTACATATATATTCCGCTAGCCACCAAGCGGTGTGTGGCGGAGGGCACTCTTAGCACCATAGTCATATCCCGCCCTCCCCCCCCCTCCCCCGCCTCTGTTCCACTCGTGGATCGCGCGAGGGGAAACGACTGTCTGAAAGCCTCAGTACAAGCTCTAATTTCCTTTGTCTTTGAATGGTGACCATCCATTGCACGGTATGAAAGTTGGTGGTAATAGTATATGCTCTACATCTTCGACGAAGATCGGATTTTGGAACTTAGTGAGCAGCCCCTTCCGTTTAGCGCGTCGTCTATCTGCAAGTGTGTCTCACTTCGACTCACTTCCACTCTGTCACTTGCTCCAAGAAGTGTGCGCTTAGAGTCTATCCGATGACATACGCGGTTCGATACCAATAAACCGCAATCTATAGTGAGTCGAACGCCTTTCGAAAGTCGAGGAACATGGCATCAACCTTGGAGCCGGTATCTAGAACCTGTTGTATATCAAGCACAAAGAGGGTCAGCTGTGTCACGCATGGCAGCTGTTTCCTAAAACCGAGCTAGTTTCTGCAGATGAGTTTCTCAGACTATAGAGAGATCATTATGTCTGAACACAAAATACGTTCCATGATTCTACAACAAATCGATGTCAGTGAAATTCTTGTACACGAAGCATTCTCCATTTCAGATGAACAAAGTCTGACGGTTGAACTGCTGCACTCGGAATGAGTCTTCCTCGAAATGAATACAGCAACCGACAGATTCGATGGCTCAGCAACGCGAGAGCCCCAAGAACGCACATAGTAGAAGATGAGAATACTACTTTCAAACTGTTTGGTGACGAAGTATTGTCAAAAACAGGAAAACAACTGCGAAATCACTGATTAACGCATTTTTTTCTCGGGGCTCAAAATAGCAGGTGTGTACAAAGTTTTGTTTGTATGCAGAATAAATTATTTTAAACAAACGATGTGCCCAACTGAATATCGATATAGAGAATATGAACTCCAACCCGGTTACTGCAGCCCAACAAGTCTTCAGTAGCAGTACACTGCATTGGAAATGGACGTAAAACGAATTACCAGCAAACGAGAGCCCCTCAACCAGTGAAAAATTTTGGGACCTCATCTTTAAAACGGCAAGTGAAAATTACGTTACTGATAACTTAATCTACAGGGACACTGGCTTCCAATTGAAAAGGCATAGGAGCCTATAGTGCGATGCAAGATAGCGAAAGAGGAGACTAGAATACGTGACGCGACAGGGACGGCGGATGAAAGGCAATTGCGACTCCCCCCTCCACCGTCGCAGCCTCACGCACCGCCACTGTGGAGCACGTCGGGGGACCGACGAGGTCTGAACTCTGGACCGGCAGCTATAAACACTGAAATTGTTGTTAATAAAACTTCTCTATTTAAACTAGACTGAACGGCATGTGACTGCTTTAGTCTTTAATAAAACTTGCATCTGACTGCATATTTAACTGAACTGAACTTTATCTAACTGCATGTAAATAGTGTTGAAAAATTAATACTCAAAATACACATCTGACTGCATGAAAGTTTAGTGGTGAAAATAAATGAAAGTCACCAACCTGCATATGACTGCGTCTGTGGACTTACCTAGTGCAATCCTTCCCGTTTAGCTGATAATAAAACATATATTCAATTCAGTCATAGTGCAATGGCATAAAATTTTCATTCTAGATAACTTTACTCATTTTGGCCCTGTTTGTTACTTAATAAAAATTCTATTCTGATCTGAATAATTTGCCAACTGTGCAATGGCTTTACTCATGGGAATTTTACTTTAATGTACCTCTTGGTTCAATGCAAGCACAGGATGCGGAGAACGACATAAGGTGTGAAATGAAACTCTAATTTTATCTAAAAATTATTAATTGTTCAAACTTTTAAGGCACATGTGAAAAACTAAAAAAAAACTTCTATAGCGTGGATTTACGAGAAAGTCTCACAAAACGCTTATTGCGTCAACAATGGGATTTCTATCTAGCTTTTAGACATTATTTAACCAAAGAAAACCTATTTTATTATTCTTTCTAGTTTCCCCAGGTATCTGCCGAGTTTCGCTCAATATATAGCTTTTTATGCGCGTAGCGCCAATTCTTACTTTGATGCTGTCACGATCCGACTGCTTCCTGCAGGCATCTAGCTCCGACTCGAAACACGTCTGCTGTCTCTGCGCATCTCTTCACCACTACTCAAACTTTTACCGCGTGCACCTAGCTCTGTTGGCTGTCAAAGATCTTACTACTCGAAGATGTACTACTCGTCCAACCTTGCGGTTGGGAACTATCGACATTTTTCACTCGCTCTATCCTGATCGAATCTCAGCACATACCTTTCAACACCGCCAGCTTGCATCAGACACTTCATTTCATTAGAACCATCTTATGATGGCTGAGCGATAGGATACGGCAGTACACCTGCCTTCCACGGAAGCTGTAAATACGCCAGAAAGTCTCAAATGACTAATTGCGTAAAATTTGTTTTTGAAAGAACAATTAATCTCTCTTTCCACACCACTTCATTCACATCGCAAGAAGTTCTATAGACTGTCCACAAAATGCAACAGAGACTCGTGAGCTCCACCACATCAGCCGCGTAACGTGCGGGAGCGTAGCACGTTCTGCGCCACTCGAAATTTCGGCCACGTTTATCGGCTGCGCCCGTTCGGCTGCAGTGAAGCGCGGAGGGCACACGTGGTCGGTGTAAAATAATTAAAACCTGTGCGAGAACATTTTGCGTGATTAAGCCAATCCCGAACGTGATTGGGAAGTCGTTCACAACACATAAAATCGTTAAACCGTAAATATGTCAAAATGCTAGGCACAAATGAGTAAACTCTATGTAGTTATCAGTTCCAATAGTGGGCACGTGATAAATATTTTGGGAAACGGTAAGAGGAATCAAACATTCAATTTCAGTAAACGAAATGTTGTCAGACAGGAACTCATTCCCCAATTGCTTTTGAATAGCCTGTCGATGCAAAGCGTATTTGTTTCAAAATTCCACAGCGCACGCCTACCCGCTCCCTCAAAGCTTCACACAACAAAGTGTATGTATAGTGGTGGTGAAGCGGGGCCCGCTTTGTACTAAATAAATGACACGACTGTGCCAGGAAAGTCCGCTTCGTTTACAGATGACTAGAAGAACAGAATATGCTCTGCAAAAGGAAAGTATAATCTTTTCGTAGGTTGAGCATATAGTTACTATGGAATCCGCAATAGCTACAGCGGCAGAGAAGAAACCCTCAGTAAGCGATACTGGTGGAAAAGACAAACCACTTTTGTTAATTCATCTACGGAATTTGAAAATTAAAAACTGTTTAGGAAACCGACTTTTGGTATTGACTATTTTGGAATCCACCATCATGGATTTATACTGGTATTTAGATGAAGTTTGTCGCTAAAGTATAATGTCGCCTCACAATGTCTCCTTTCAGTCGTTGCAAGAAATTAACTGATTTACTAACGACACAGTATTATTTGTAATAATGTCACTGATGTTGAGTGCGTGATTAGTAGCATAGCTACATGAATGAACATGAGTGATGTATTTCGGATTATTACTGTGCCATGTTGTTACGTGATTCGGTGCTACATTATACAACATTACTAGCAATACCTACGTCAGCCTTCCAGTATTGTCAATGTATTTCTTGTTTCTCCATTTCAGCTTGTGAGCTCCAGTTCAAAAGTAAAACATTATCGCTACGTGTACCTTGAATTTTGTTAAAACATTGCATTGGATACTCTCATGCTCACGGTCACATTTCGTGGCTAACGAGAGTACTCTAATAGCGAACCCCACTTGTGTTACAGCAGTGAGACAAGAGGACGAGGTTGACAGAAAGAGGAAGGAGAAGAATATGTGTACAATATGTATGATATACACATATAAGTGCAAAGACACGTGTATAAAATTCCCATGCAAATAAAAAATCTTACAAAAATCATAATAAATCGTATTACACACATCAAAAGTAGTTTTGGATCACCCCAGTTCCGAGAACTCCTGAAGATAGACGTTGCCTATGGTTCATGTACCACAGACACAGTTCTTTGACTGTTCACAGATGTCCCAAAGCTGTAAATCATTCACGAGCAGGAACTATTAGACGGACGGAGTCCGATAGGCGATCAGTTCCAGTCATTCCACCAGGAAGAAGGTACACGGCTCGTGATGTCTGTAGTTCAACCATGCCTAGACGGTTAATAGTGCGGTTCGATTGCATCCGCTTTGCTACTTTGTGCCTTGTCAACAACAGGAGTGTCCAGGCGTCTTAGAGTGAACCAAAGCAATGTTGTTCGGACATGGAGGAGATACAAAGAGACAGGAACTCTCGATGACGTGCCTCGCTTAGGCCGCCCAAGGGCTACTGCTGCAGTAGATGACCGCTACCTAATGATTATGGGTCGGAGAAACCCTGATAGTAAAGCCACCATGCTGAATAATGCTTTACGTGCAGCCACAGGACGTCGTGTTACGACTCAAATTGTGCGCAATAACCTGCATGATGCGCAAATTCACTCCCGACGTCCGTGGCGAGATCCTTATTAGAAACCACGACACCATGCAGCTCGATGCAGATGGACCCAACAATGGACCGCTCAGGATTGGCATCACTTTCACTTCACAGATGAGTGTCGCATATGCCTTCAACCAGACAATCGCCGGAGACATGTTTGGAGGCAACCCTGTCAGGCTGAACGCCTTAGTCACACTGTGCAGCGAAGGCAGCAAGGTGAAGGTTCCCTGCTGTTTTGGGGTGGCATTATGTGGGGCCGACGTACGCCACTGGTGGTCATGGAAGGCGCCGTAACGGCTATACGATACGTGAATGCCATCCCCCGAGTGACCGCCACGAAATCCTTTCCTGTGCTAAACTCTTCATCTCGGAGTAGCACTTGCAACCTACGGCCTCAGTTATTTGCTTGACGTATTCCAATCCTCTATAGTTTTTGCCCTCTACAGCTCCCTCTAGTACCATGGAAGTCATTCCCTCATGTCTTATCAGATGTCCTATCATCCTGTCCCTTCTCCTTATCAGTGTTTTCCACATATTTCTTTCCTCTCCAATTCTGCCTAGAACCTCCTCATTGCTTACCTTATCAGTCCACCTAATTTTCAACATTCGTCTATAGCACCACATCTCAAATGCTTCGATTCTCATCTGTTCCGGTTTTCCCACAGTCCATGTTTCACTACCATACAATGCTGTACTCCAGACGTACATCCTCAGAAATGTCTTCCTCAAATTAAGGCCGGTATTTGATATTAGTAGACTTCAATTGGCCAGAAATGACTTTTTTGCCATAGCGAGACTGCTTTTGATGTCCTCCTTGCTCCGTGTGTCATTGGTTATTTTACTGCCTAGGTAGCAGAATTCCTTAACTTCATTGACTTCGTGACCATCAATCCTGATGTTACGTTTCTCGCTGTTCTCATTTCTACAACTTCTCATTACCTTCGTCTTTCTCCGATTTACTCTCAAACCATACTGTGTACTCATTACACTGTTCATTCCGTTCAGTAGATCATTTAATTCTTCTTTACTTTCACTCAGGATAGCAATGTCATCAAGGAATCGAGTCATTGATATCCTTTTACCTTGTATTTTAATTCCGCTCCTGAACCTTTCTTTTATTTCCATCATTGCTTCCTCGACGTACAGATTGAAGAGTAGATACGAAAGGCTACAGCCTTGTCTTACTCCCTTCATTATACGAGCACTTCGTTCTTGATCGTCCACTCTTATGATTCCCTCTTGGTTGTTGTACATATTGTGTATGACCCGTCTCTCCCTATAGCTTACTCCAAATTTTTTCAGAATCTTGAACAACTTGCACCATTTTATATTGTCGAACGCTTTTTCCAAGTCGACAAATCCTATAAACATGTCTTGATTTTTCTTTAGCCTTGCTTCCATTATTAGCCGTAACATCAGAATTGCCTCTCTCGTGTCTTTACTTTTCCTAAAGCCTAACTAGCGCATTCTCAATTTTCTTTTCCATTCTTCTGTATATTATTCTTGTAACGAGCTTCGATGGATGAGCTGTAAAGCTGATTGTGCGATAATTCTCGCACTTGTCAGCTCTTGCCGTCTTCGGAATTGTGTGGATGATGCTTTTCCGAAAGACAGATGGTATGTCGCCAGTCTCATATATTCTACACACCAACGTGAATAGTCGTTTTGTTGCCACTTCCCGTAATGATTTAAGAAATTCTGATGGAATGTTACCTATCCCTTCTGCCTTATTTGACCGTAAGTCCTCCAAAGCTCTTTTAAATTCCGATTCTAATACTGGATCCCCTATCTCTTCTAAATCGACTCCTGTTTCTTCTTCTATAACATCAGACAAATCTTCACCCTCATAGAGGCTTTCGATGTATTCTTTCCCGCCTATCTGCCATCTCCTCTGCATTTAACAGTGGAATTCCCGTTGCACTCTTAATGTTACCACCGTTGCTTTTAATGTCAGCAAAGGTTGTTTTGACTTCCCTGTATGCTGATCCTGTCCTTCCGACAATCATATCTTTTTCGATGTCTTCACATTTTTCCTGCAGCCATTTCGTCTTAGCTTCCCTGCACTTCCTATTTATTTCATTCCTCAGCGAATTCATTTCTGTATTCCTGATTTTCCCGGAATATGTTTGTACTTCCTCCTTTCATCAATCAGCTGAAGTATTTCTTCTGTTACCCATGGTTTCTTCGTAGCTACCTTCTTTGTACCTATGTTTTCCTTCCCAACTTCTGTGATGGCCCTTTTTAGAGACTTCCATTCTTCTTCAACTGTGTTGCCTACTGCACTATTCCTTATTGCTGTATCTATAGCGTTAGAGAACTTCAAGCGTATCTCGTCATTCCTATATTGTGATCTGAGTCTATATCTGCTCCTCGGTACGCCTTACAATCCAGTATCTGATTTCGGAATCTCTGTCTGACCATGAT
Source organism: Schistocerca gregaria (assembly GCF_023897955.1). Classification (NCBI taxonomy): domain Eukaryota; kingdom Metazoa; phylum Arthropoda; class Insecta; order Orthoptera; family Acrididae; genus Schistocerca; species Schistocerca gregaria. The sequence goes on from NC_064925.1 coordinate 150,963,303, forward strand.
GAAATCTAATTGACATCTTCCCGTATCTCCCGGCCTTTTCCAAGTATACCTCCTCCTCTTGTGATTCTTGAACAGAGTATTCGCTATTACTAGCTGAAACTTGTTACAGAACTCAATTAGTCTTTCTCCTCTTTCATTCCTTGTCCCAAGCCCATATTCTCCTGTAACCTTTTCTTCTACTCCTTCCCCTACAACTGCATTCCAGTCGCCCATGACTATTAGGCTTTCGTCCCCCTTTACATACTGCATTAGCCTTTCAATATCCTCATACACTTCCTCTATCTGTTAATCGTCAGCTTGCGACGTCGGCGTATATAGCTGAACTATCGTTGTCGGTGTTGGTCTGCTGTCGATTCTGATTAGAACAACCCGGTCACTGAACTGTTCAACCGTATCAGAAGCATATTGGCCACGAATTAGTCTTCATGGACGATAATTCGCGCCTCCATTTGCACATATTGTCAATGACTTTCTTCAGAATAACGACATCGCTCGACTAGAGTGGCCAGCACGTTCTACAGACATGAACCACACCGAAATGCCTAGGATAGATTGAAAATGGCTGTTTATGGACGACGTGACCTACCAAACACTCTGGAGATTCTACGCAGAATCGCCCTCGAGGAGAGGGATACTCTGGACCAAGAGTGCCTTGTTGAACTTGGGGAAGTAGGCGACGATGAATACAGTCATGCATCAGTGAAAGGGGATGAGCTACTGGGTATTAGAGGTACCTTTGTGTACAGCAATTTGGACCACCACCTCTGAAGGTCTCGCTGTGTGGTGGTACAATGCGCCACGGGTGGTTTTCATGAGGAATAAAAAGGGCGGAAATGATGTTTATGTTGATCTCTATTCCAATTTTTGTACAGGTTCCGAAACTTTCGGTACCGAGGTTATGCAAAGTTTTTTTATGTGTGTTTCTTTATTTTAATTTTACAAGAAAATAAGAGTTTAATAATTGGTAGATTATTAGTAGGTATTATAACACTGTTCAAGTTCTTGTATTTTCAGATGTAAACAAACTGAAATTTTCCTTCATTAACGTAAGAGGCAATCAAAAAGTTTCGTTTGAGAGCGTTGCTGCAGCGTACAGTATGTAAAACGTACCGCGAATCCGACGTGAGCATATAGACCCAAGGATCAACACGTGGGTAAGAGGTTAGTGTGACACTCGTATCTTTCCGATGTGTATACGTTAAATGCGAAAACGTGAATTAAGATACAGTTATCACCAAATGCTTCCGGATAGGACCACCGTACTATTATTCTTTCCTTGGCTATAGAAGGACAAACACTAGTAGAGCTTCATTTGAGAATGAAGAAAGCACATGGGGCAAAATGTCCCATGGAAACCACCATTGTGGAATGGTGCTCTAAGTTCTGTGCTGATAACGCAGTTCTCCACATCGTTAATATCGTAACGCTGAATTAAGCCAATTCAAATGGGTGGCATTCTAGCACTCACTCTATAGTCTGGATATCCATCCATGGTTTTTCACGCCTACGATCACATACAAAACGGCCTTGAAGGGCCAACGATTACTGTCGGACGAGAATGTGCATCAGGCAACTATATCTACATCTACGCCCATGCTCCACAAGCCACCTGACGGTGTGTGGCGTGTGGCGGATGGTACTTTGAGTACCTCTATCGATTCTCCCTTCTATTCCAGTCTCGTATTGTTCGTGGAAAGAAAGATTGTCGGTATGCCTCTGTGTGGGCTCTGATCTCTCTAATTCTATCCTCATGGTATCTTCGCGAGATATACGTAGGAGGGAGCAATATACTGCCTGAATCCTCGGCGAAGGTATGTTCTCGAAACTTCAACAAAAGCCTGCTCCGAGCTACTGAGCGTCTCTCTTGCAGAGTCTTTCACTGGAGTTTATCTATCATCTCCATAACGCTTTCGCGATTACTAAATGATCCTGTAACGAAGCGCGCTGCTCTCTGTTGGATCTTCTCTATCTCTTCTATCAACCCTATCTGGTAAGGTTCCCACACCGGTGAGCAGTATTCAAGCAGTGGGCGAACAAGTTACGGACTTCTTCATACAACAGGTTACAGTGCTTGTGCGGGTGGAATTATCAACCAGGTGCGTAGATGCGATGATTTTCTAAATGTTCACGGCGATTTTTCCTCACTGGCAAACCGATTCTGTTCTGCATGGCGTTTTGTCGGAAACGTTTTGATTGACACTTTTACATCGCCTCTGCTATTGTTACATGCCACGTTTTTTGTCATTAGTCTCTTCCTAGCTAGTGCTCTCCTCTTATGAGCATAATAGAATAGCTGAATGAATCACAAAAATAATAATGTCTGCTATTACTATTTTTCTCAGACAGAAAATTGACAAAATTTGTACAGACAGTGTCTTTTTCTTATAACAGATGGCCTTACTTGTTACAGTTACAGAAGACTGGTGCATATTTCAAAATACGACAGACTGAATCAACAATAGAATGTAAGGTATAAATAAATGAAAATTATGCTACGCCCTTATGTTTAGAAAGTTTCGGACTTAAATTATTTTAATGGCTATATCTATCAATTCCACATCCTTTCTACCTATTTCTACCCTCTCTCTCCACCAGCCCTCCTCCCCCTCTCTGTCACATCCTACTCTCTGCATCTAATCCTCCTCCGCTCTCTTTCTGTTCATCTTCTCCTACATCATATCCGGTCTACTGTCCACCTCCCCCTTCACTCTCTGCCCACCATTTCCTCCCATAACCATCTACCTCCTCCTCCCATTCTCTATGTCCATCGTATTCCCCACTCTGTCTCTGTCTCATTCCTGTCTCTAACTACATATCTTTTCCTTTTTTTTTTTTCTACTCTGAAGTGCCTGTCTGCACATATACTCCCTGAAATACATTACAATTCCACCTGCACAGCATGCCAGTAGTGCAGGGCAGCCAAAGTGCTAGGTGTTATCATGATGACAGCTGTTACCAAAACGTTGCCATCCCCCACCACGACTGAACAGAACGACAAGAAATAGATTTAATCCTTGCATGCACTAGTGGGTGGAGTCTTAAAAATGCATGAGGGGAGTCTACAAGGCCCCTACCTCAGAGCAACTACAAAAAATCTGTTGATTAAATGTGATATGATCTCATCATAATAATTTTGGTGCTAACGAGAAAGTATTTATTATGGTACTGCGATCTTGATTTTAGTACATGAATTCTAATATCATAAATTATATCACAATTTTACTGAGCATACTGTAGAAGTTCTTCTCACTGGATAACTCCACAACGTGCCACAGGTAGTAGCGTGGGTTGTTGTCTGTCTTTACTATTTGACGCTGGGTCCTTTCTTCCCCTAATTCCTTCAAAGACATTCGCTTTTTACCATATCTGCCTTACCTTACTGGATTTTGGGATTTCAGTGCCAAAACAGACACAGAGCAATTATGTGTGCTACATCCATTATGTCCGTCCATAGGTCGAAAGACTAATCTCCTGACCATTTCTTGCATTAATACACGAATACCTTGAGAGTCAACTCATGATTGAGTCTACTGTAGCCTTATGTCCTTCATTTACTGTATCTCTGTGATACAGAGAACTGACCAGTATGAAAGTTTCGCTCTTTTTGGCTCACAGCCCACAGTTGTTGCGACGCATTCAAAACCATATAATGAGGATAACAAGTCCCTGGTCTGCGAATGCTCATTTTCTGGTGAAATTTTCTAGTTGTTCGTCTCAAACTTCCCATTGTTGTAATTTTTTCCTGTAATACTCTCCAAACAATAGAACACTTGAGAAAATTTTTACATTTTAGTGTTTTGAGATTTCTTCCCAACGTTTTTGTTACTGTCTTTCTTCAAGTAGAAACTAAACTGATTCCTTCTGTCTGATCCAGGTTCCAAAAATGCATTCACATGATATTCTGCCAGCTATTTTCTTGATACTAGTAAGTTCCTACTTTCCAAGTTAGTAGAAGTTGAAAAGAAAAACATAGCTATAAAGAATACAACTGCAAAGAAACCATTAGTAACAGAAGAAATACTTCAGTTGATCGATGAAAGAAGGAAGCAAAAAAATATTCGGGGAAATTAATGGGCAAGAAATGAAACATACAGGAAGTGCAGGGAAGCTAAGGCGAAATGGCTAAATTAAAAATGTGAAGAGATCGAAAAAGAAATGGTTGTCGACGGGACTGATTCAACATACAGAGAAGTCGAAACAACCTTAGGTGAAACAACCTTAGGCGAAATTACCGAGCGAGGTGGCGCACTGGTTAGCACATTGGCCTCGCATTCTGGAGGACGACGGTTCAGTCCCGCGTCCGGCCATCCTGATTTAGGTTTTCCGTGATTTCCCTAGATCATTTCAGGCAAATGCCGGGATGGTTCCTTTCAAAGGACATGGCCGATTTCCTTCCTCATCCTTCCCTAACCCGAGCTTGTGCTCCGTCTCTAATGACCTCGTTGTCGAAGGGACGTAAACACTAATCTTCTCCTTCTCCTTAGGTGAAATTAAAGGCAACGACAATAACTTTAAGAGCGCAACGAGGAACCCGCTGGTAAATGCACAAGAGAGAGCGTATAGGTGGAAACAGTACACTGAAGGCCTCTATTAGCGGGAAGACTTGTCTAACGTGATAGAAAAAGAAACATGAGTCGATCCAGAAGAGAAAATGATCCAGTACTAGAACTGGAATTTAGAGGAGATCTGGGAGATTTAAAACTAAAGAAGGCAGCAGAGATAGGTAACATTACCGGTACATCAGAGTTCCTAAAATCATTGGGGGAAAGGCAACAAAACTGCTACTCACATTGGTGTGTGGAATGTATGAGTTTGGAAATATACCATCAGGTTCTCGGAAAAACATCAACACAATTCCGAAAGTAGTAAGAGTGGCCTAGTGCGAGAATTATCGCGCAGTCAGCTTAACAGCTCATGCATGCATGTTGCTAGCAAAGAATAATACGAAGAAGAATGGAAATGAAACTGACAATGTGTTAGGTGACGATCAGTTCGGGTACAGGAAAGGTAAAGGCACCAGAGAAGCAATACTGACGTTGCGGTTGCTAATGGAAGCATTACTGAAGAAAAATCAACACACTTCCCTAAAATTTGTCGACCTGGAAAATGTAAAACGGTGAAAGATGTTCGAAATTCCGAGAAAAATAGGAGTAAGCTATAGGTAAAGACGGGAACCATATGGACAAGAAACAATAGGGAACAATAAAAGTTTAAGACCAAGAACGAAGTGCTTGGATTGTAAAGATTGTAAGCCAGGGATGTAGTCTTTCGCCGCTACTTTTCCATCTGTACATTGAAAAAACAATGATAGAAACAAAAGAGAGATTCAGGAGTGGAATTAAAATTCGAGGTGAAAGGATATCAATGACATGATTCGCCAATGACATTGCTACCCTGAGCGAAAATGAAAAAGATTTACAGAATCTGCTGAATGAATTGAACAATGTAATGAATACAGAAAATGGACTGAGGGGAAACCGAAGAAAGATAAAAACAATGAGAAGTAGTAGAAATGAGAAAAGTTAGGAACTTAACATCAGGACTGCTGATCACGAAGTAAAAGAAATTAATGAGTTCTGTTATTTAGGTTGCAAAATAACCGGTGATGAACGGAGCAAGGAGGACATCAAATGGAGAACAGCGCTGGCGAAAATGTCATTCCTTTCGAAGAGAAGGCTGCTGGTATCAATCACAGGCTTTAATTGGAGGAAGAAATTTCTGAGAATGTACGTCTGAAGTACAGCATTGTATGGTAGTGAAACATGAACGGTGGGAAAACCGGAACAGAGGAGAATCGAAGCATTTGAGGTGTGGTGCTACAGCAGACGAATGTTGAAAATTTGGTGGACTGATAAGGTAAGGAATGATGGAATTCTGCACAGAATCAGAGAGGAGAGTAGTATGTGGAAAACACTGAGCCGGCCAGGGTGGCCGAGCGGTTCTAGGCGCTACAGTCTGGAACCGTGCGACCGCTACGGCCGCAGGTTCGAATCCTGCCTCGGGCATGGATGTGTGTGATGTAATTAGGTTGGTTACGTTTAAGTAGTTCTAAGTTATAGGGGACTGATGACCTCAGAAGTTAAGTCCCATAGTGCTCAGAGACATTTGAACCATTTTTTGAAAACACTGACAAGGAGAAGGGACCGGATGATAGGACATTTGTTAAGACATCTGAGAATAACTAACATGGTTTTAGAGGAAGCTGTAGAGGATAAACACTGTAGAGGAAGAGGGATATTTGAATAAATTATACGTAATATGTGGGTGCTGCCCAGAGATGAACAGGTCAGCGCAAGGGAGGACTGATTATAGACCGAAATCGATCGTCCGTAGTAAAATATGCCATTAGAACTGTGTATCGCATAATGCAGTCCTTAAAACCCAATTATATTTAGAAGGATTACGCAGAATAAAAAGCAAAATATTTTTAGTCATTTTGTGGATAAAATGGAAAGTTGCCACGTCCGGAGGTTAATATTGCAGTGTTAACCAGTTGAAGGCTATGTTTAAAATTTCAAGTTTCTGCCTCATCGATAAGTAATAATCAACTGGAAAATTGGAATCCAACACACAAACAAGATAGCGACCTAATATAAATTTGGTGAAAATAAAAATTATAAAGTATAGTTCTTACAAGAGGCGTTCAATAAGTAATGAAGGCCATTATTTCTGAAAGCAGGGTGGTTTTGTTCTGAATTCCAATACATCATATTATTCCCCACTCCTCTGGCTACGTAACCCTATTTTCGAACATAATGTCCGTTCAATACGACAGCCTTAGGCTATGTTAGTTGTGGCGTTCGCTTTGTTATTCAGTGGTTTGGTATTTAACTAATTTGTAAATCAAAATGATAATGTTATTATATGACAGTGAGTACTTACAAAATATTTTTTCTTCCTGGCTAAAGATTTGGTCAAGTTGCTAAAGAAATCCAAGCTAACGTTGTGTTAAAGTGTTGTCTGTAAGTTGTGTGTCACTAAATCACAGTTCATCCAACACATTGTATACAACTCTTGATTATGATAGAAACAGTTATCTTCAGCAAAATGATCATTAAAACCACCGTATATCAGCCGCGTACAACACTGACGTACGTTACCTGAAACAATATTCTTCGCAACTCGTGCGTAATTAATTTCGGCTCCATACATCAGCAAGAAAATGTTTTGTTATACGGATCGTGATATGAGCACTGTTTTTAAAGAACCAGTCGGATTCTAATTATTTTCATTAAAATGAGTTCGGGACACCGGTAGACATTTATTTTTTTCACATTTTTATTACCTTCGGCATTTATGTCTGCAGAGTTGCGTAATTTGAATTTGCCGCTGAGATAATTCTTAAGTTGGCGGCAGACAATTGACAGAGACTTTCTATTATTATAGCAAATTTCCTTTTAACAGAATAAGTATTTTAATTAATTCCGATTAAACTTTACTTTTATATTGTGCACTATTTAGACTAATTTTCATCAAGCAATCCTTTGATACTTTCGTAAGAAACACTGATAAAAATTCGATACAAATCGCTATCATCAGTGGCTGCGCTCCTTGCAGCGGAAAGAAATAATTAACAAAGGTAATACTTCTTGGGAGAGGAATTAAAGTTACAAATAATTATTCACACATACTTTTAATAATAAAGAGCTCTATTCTCAAGTAATAATTAACAAATAATTACAATTGTTAACATATCTCAATTTGATATGCGTCTTGCGACCGCAACCTACAGAAACCAACCAAAAAAAGGTAAAAACAAAGGAAGATGAACGCAGATCATAAAAGGAATTTACAGTTACCATTGTCTTTGTATAATACACATCGATATGTTCAATTACATCATAGAATATTATATAAATAATACATATTTATCATCATTTTGTTTTATTTCACTGTTTTGTATATGTCGGATAGATAATGCTTATAGATGTTAGAGGCATAATTTCCTGTCGTCGCACTGTAGCTAAAATTTATCTCGTGGATGTTACATAGTGCGTGGGTCTATGTGCACGCGTGGTACCATTCACCTGGTCGACGTCCAGCCAAAGTCCTGCTGCATCAGTAACTTATCGGTAACGTCCATGTCATCCGGAGCTGTGCAACGAGGCGTTAGATTGTGATCCATCAATCACATCGAGTTGGGAGTCACATCTGTGTCCGGCCGGCCAGCGCACGGGGAATCCGGCAGATCTGCGATGGCAACAGATGCCTCGCTCAACGACTCACCGTGCTTTTGTTCACTTCCGGATCTCCGTAGACATTGCACATGCTCCCATGAATATCTGCGATGCTCTGGTTCTCCACGAAAATAAACGCAATGACAGCTCTCTGTTTGAAATGCACCTCCGTTACAGATGCCATTTCGAAGGCTAAGTGGAGCACCGCCACCTGCCGGAATTTCACCAAAGTTTAGGGGCTCAAGCGGAAATGTTCCATGTCCCACAAAAAAATAATGCTTTTCTTCAGAGCGAAACTGTCAGAGAAAAAAATGCGTTCCATTACTTGTTGAGCGCCCCAGGTACGGCTGAAGTTTTGGCCGCTAATATGCTCCCCAAATCGAAGGTTGCAGGGCCCCGGAGAGACCGTGTACAGCCGGGCCTGGCCACGTTGTGAGCGCCAGACAGAGGAAAAGCGCGTTTCTTGCCCGCCTGTGTCGCTCCGACAGGTAGCCCTGCCCTAAGCTGCGCTGCTTGCCGGCTGGCGGCTCGCGTGCCCCTCGTTAGCCCCGGCAGAAGGCATCGCGTGTGCCTTGTTGCTGTCTGCCAGCAATCAGCCAGCCCTGTCTCCCATCCTACAGCCCGCGCTGCTCTTTTGCTCGCACTCAGCGCCAGAGCAGAAGCAACAGCGTGCTCCAAATGGAAGCGACACCGCTCGATGACGTTGTCGGCAGCTTGTGTACGGGTGCAGCTTCACGGCCGAATTCTAACGGGGCGGTTTGCTGTCTACCGCCGACATAATACACGTTCGATGTTCAAGAATTCTGTACTCTGTACAAGCAGCGGTAAGCTATGGAGAAATTAGAAGTGGGAACTGAACTTCAAGAGATAGAAATACAGTCATGAAAATCGACGATTTTATACAAATTATTGTAAATGAAAGAGTCTCTGCAGGAAATATCAGAGTCAAAACTGGCTATTATTGATGATAGGTTAGATGACTATCAGTTAAGCTTTAGGGAAGGTAATGGCACAATAGAGAAAATTATGACGTTGCGGTTGATAATAGAAGCAAGACTATATGAAAATCAAGAGACGTTCATAGAATTTGCCAACACGGAAGAAAACTTTCGACATTCTAAAACGGTGCAAGATGTTCGAAATTCTGAGAAAAGTAGGGGTAAGCTACAGTAAGGGACGCGTGATATACAATACGTACATCAGCCAAGAAGGAATAAAAAGAATGGGGCGCGTGGGATTAGCCGAGTGATCTAGGGCACTGCAGTCATGGACTGTGTGGCTGGTCCCGGCGGAGGTTCGAGTTCTCCCTTGGGCATGGGTGTGTGTGTTTGTCCTTAGGATAATTTAGGTTAACTAGTATGTAAGCTTAGGGAGTGATGACCTTCGCAGTTAAGTCCCATAAGATTACACACACATTTGAACAACAAGAGCGTACGAACAATAACGAAAGGCTCGGATTAAAAAGAGTGTAAGACAGGAACGAATCTTTAGCTACTAATGTTCGATCTGTACATCTTAGAAGCAATGTTAGAAATAAAAGATTCAGGAGCGCATGAAAAATTCGAGGTGAAAAGATATCAAAGACAAGATTAAGAAGAATTACATGATCTGCTGAGTGGAATCAAGAGCCTAGTGCGTAAAGAATATGAACTGAGAGTGATTCGAACAAAGACGAAAGGAGCAGAATCGAGAACAGCAAGAAGCTTGACATAACCATTCATGGTAACGAAGTAAATGAAGTTAAGGAATTGTACTACATAGGTAGAAAAATAAGCAATGATGGACGGAGCAAGCAGGATATAAAAAGCTACTAGCGCTGGCAAAAATGGATGACCTTGCCAAGACAAATCTACTAATATCAAAACAACGCCTGAATTGGAAGAAATTTCTGAGAATGTACGTTTGCAGATGATGTTCAGATTTGTGTGAAATCTTATGGGACCTAAGTTCTAAGGTCATCAGTCCCTAAGCTTACACTCTACGTAACCTAAATCATCCTAAGGACAAACACACACACCCATGCCCGAGGGAGTCTAAACATTCATGGTGGTGTCCGTTTGTACTATATCGTGTCTCCCTACCACTTTCGCTCTGAGCGTGTTTTTTAGGGATTTGACTAGTTTGAGCCTGGGACCTGTTGCTGGTAAGGAGACGCCAGACCACACATGACATGTAGAGTTCAGAAGAGTTCAGTGAGACTAGCGATGATATAACAAAATACTAAATGATATCAGCGTCAGCTCAATTGCACTCCCTGTAAAAGTACCTTAATACTAACTAAATTTAGTGGAAAGGGTTCAAGGCTTTCCTATTTTTAGTTAGCTGGTAAAATAACGTCGAAAAAGCAGTTAAGTTTACCATTGATAATTTTATTCTACTCTTAAAACATCGTTTATAAATTGCAATATTGATAAAAGGAAATGTTTCAATACAGGATGGTAAAAACCAACTGCGTTCAACAAAAATGTGAACGAATATTCCCTGAGTGGTTTTCCAAGTTCTACTATTGATCGAAGGATGACCTATGCCGTATCACATCTACAATCTAAGTTTAAATTAAGTTTCACAAAAGATAAAACTATCAAAATGGTCTACAGTGACCCTCAATTATCTTTAATTACTTATCTAACTTGTCGTAAATTACAGTGGCTGATGTGGCTTCTCAATAACTATATAACAGAAAAATTATCGCGTTTCAGATTTTTACTTCAAGTGGCAAATGTGAACACCGTAAGCTTTAATTGACGATCGACACTAGTATTACGCAAAAAAAGGGGTGTAACAGATGAGACTTCTGCAGTTCTGAGTGAAGCTTTATGCGCTCAAATATGCGGCATTGCGTGCGTTCATTACCTTGTCGGTGTTTAGGCAGCGTCAGGCCGGCAGCGGCCGGCGCAGCAGCCATCCAGCTCGCCGTCTCGGAACCAACTCTGTAACTTCTCCTTACTACAATTTACCTAAGTTAGTTTAAAAATACTATCTGCCTATGTTTTCATCTGACCAATCAGAGTCTCAATGTTAACCTTAAGCTCCGCCTACAAAAATTCTGTCTATCCAATGAGAAACGTTATACTTTTCGTGGTGGGGCAATGTTTTTAAAGTTTGCAACGTAACAGAGACGCTAAAAAGTCTCACGCTAAAACCTGTTGCTGGTGTGGTCCTTTTAGCGTTATCGTGAGATCTATACTGTTCTTCTGGAGGGCTCTATCTTTTAACATGGGCTGGAGGATTGTCCTAATGTAACAGACACGCGAAAAAGTCTCACGCTAAAACTTGCGGGTGGTAGTGGCCCTTTTTGTGTTACCGAAAGATCTATACTGCTTTTCTGGAGGGCTCTAGCTTTTAACATGGGCTGGGGGTTGTCCTTGACGTACCTGAGACGCGAAACAGTCTCACGCTAAAACGTGCGCGTTGTGTAGTTGTACAGGTAGGCTCGCGGCGTTGGTGCCCAGCCCCTCCCTTATCGTAGGGCCTTCTAGCTTAACACGGTTCTGCTCTCGGCTTCTGTCCTCGTTTCTCCCCTCGGAACTGCGTCTGCCTCACGGTGGGAAGGTACGACACGCATTTAGGCATTCTTGTGTTAGTCTGTGGTATTCCATTTGCTCACTCGTTACTCGTATTACTTTGGAAGGTGTTGGATTTGCCTGACACCTTACAGGAGGTCTCGACTTCCGCCGGGACCAGCCGCACAGTCCATGACTGGAGCGCCCTAGACCGCTCGGATAATCCCGTGCAGCGTACGTTTGCAGCAAAGCGTTGTATGGTAGTGAAACATGGACTGTCGAAAAACTGAAAAAGAAGAGAATCGAAGCATCTGAGGTGTGATGCTGCAGACGAATGTCAAAAATTAGGTGGGCTGATAAGGTAAGGAATGAGGAGGATGTGCGCAGAATCGGACAGGGAAGTAATGTGTGGAAAACACTGACAAAAAGGGGCAGGATGGTAGGACATCTGTTAAGACATCACGGAATAACTTCCAGGGTACTAGAGGGAGCTGTAGACGCCGCGAAAACTGTAGAGGAACACAGAGATTAAAATATACCCAGTAAATAATTGAGGACGTAGGTTGCAAGTGATACTCTGAGACGAAGAGGTTGGCGCAGGAGGGGAATTCATTGTGGCCCGCATCAAACTAGTCAGAATACTGAAGTTATGCTGCGATCGACAGGATTTCGCATTAAAACCCAACGTTTCGTCCCCATTTGCGGAAGACATTTTCAAGGATGTCATGCGTTCTTTAAATGTCCGATGCACACTCTTGCTCGCTACTGACTGCAGCAAAATTCCGTTTAGTCGTGCTTTCACAAACTGGCGCGACGGCATCTGCTATGAACATCAGAGCGCATAAGGGCCTTGTCGGTTCCCGTCGTCCGCTGTTACTAATACTGCATGCTGAAAGACAAGTACACATTTTCTTCAGCATCGGCATCCGGATATCATTCAATTTGACGCCCTCCTACTTCCTATTGAAATTCCTGGGGTGTTAACAAAAACATGGCTCTGAGCACTATGGGTCTTAACATCTGAGGTCATCAGTTCCCTAGAACTTAAAACTACGTAAACCTAACTAAGGACGTCACGCACATCCATGCTCGAGGCAGGATCCGAACCTGCGACCGTAGCAGTCTCGCGGTTCCTGACTGAAGCGCCTAGAACCGTACGGCCAGCGTGATCGGCAGGTGTTAACAATATGTATGGACTCTCTTATAGCCTTTTATGGTATCCGCTTGTGGCTGCCAGCGTTTGATGCCTATCAAATTGATGTGGTGGTCTCCTGGATGCAAAACACGTTCCGCAACAGCTGATACATCAATCTGCTACCTTCTACAGTGGCTATACTAGTTGTTTTTTGACTGTTATTTTTGTAGTATCAGCATACATCTCTCCAGAACTACACGGAATCCTATGAATTTCTGCTTTTTCCAGCGGTTTGCAAGCATCCTTTGCCAATAGGCAATCCTTTATCTTCCGGGTGGGTTTGTAGATTTCCGCGATGTTCAGCTTTCCTGCCCAACATTTTTCTGTGTGATCGGTATCATCCTTGATGAAAGGGAGGAAACATTCTGTTTCAAAGGCGCTTGTTTATCGCTATGTTCTTTGCACGACGATCTTAACGCTCTTTTATCACAGTCGACGAGAAACCATTCTCGAGCAACGTATTGGCGAGGTGTTTTAATTCCGCTTCGAACAGCTCTAGATCACAGATGTTCCTTGCTCCTTCCGCTAACGTTTTTTTATGGTGCTTCCCGTTTATTTTGGCTGATGACTCGAACCCCTCGACCTCAAGAGATGGCGACGAGTCATAGGGTTTTTATGTGAAACCTATTCATCCACGACAAAATCGTCCGGAATATTTAATTAATTGTGTACTAATTATGTCAGAAGCGTCAGAGGACTGTCTCTCGAAAAATAAAGAGAAAATGAAACGGAATTAATTGAATGGAATCGAAATAAGTTACATGTTAGTGCCGACATTGCACTCTGAAAGTAATACACACGTTTTGCTATCTGGGTAGAACTAATAAGAACATAAGTTATATACTGACAATAGCACTAAATGCTACATCGTGTATAAATGTAAGTGTATGCTTATGTGGATGTGAACCAAAGGCCACTAACAGAACTGACGAGAAGCTTCTGAGGGACGGTGTTACAAAGGAAGCTGAAAGTTCGATCAACAGGTCGAATAACTTATGAAGACGTAGTGAATCGAACTGAGGAGAGACTGACTTTTTGTCATTTCTTGACTAAAAAATTAATGGGTGAATAAAATACATCTTGAGGTGTCCAAGAGTGGTTAATTTTGTAAAGGAACAGTGGGGCGAGGGAGATAAGTACTGTGGAAGCAGAAAAAAGAATAAATGTATCAAGCATATTCAAAGTCATACACACAGCGAAAAACGTTTTGCTTCGTCTCGGTTCCGAGAGTTCAGGAACCTGTATAGAAAATTGGAATAGAGAACAACACAAACATCCTTTCCGCCCTTCACGTCCTCTTTCATTGATGCAGGCCTGTATTCGTCGTTGCATACTATCCACAAGTTCATCAAGGCACTGTTGATCCAGATTGTCCCACTCCACAACAGCGATTTGTCGTAGATCCTTCACAGTGGTTGGTGGGTCACGTCGTACATAAACAGCCATTTTCTGTCTATCCCAGGCTTGTTCGATAGGGTTCATTTCAGGAGAACATGCTGGCCACTCTAGTCGAGCGATGTCGTTATAATGAAGGAAGTCATTCACAAGATGTGCATGATGCAGGCGCGAACTGTCGACCATGTAGATGAAAGCCTCGCCAATATACTGCCGCTATAGTCCCACTATCACTCGGAGGATGGTATTCACCTATCGTAGAGCCGTTACGGCGCCTTCCATTACCACCAGTGACGTACGTCGGCCCCAAAACAGCAGGGAACCTCCCCCTTGCTGCACTCCCAGGAAAGTGTGACTAAGGCTTTCAGCCTGACCGGGTTACCTTCAAACACGTCACACTCACTGGTGAAGAGAACGTGATGCCAATCCTGAGCGGTCCATTCGGCACGATGTTGGGTCCAACTGCAATGCGCTGCCTGGTGTCGAGGTTACAAAGGTGCACCTCGCCATGGACGTCGGAAGTGAAGTTACGCATCATGCAGCCTACCGCGCACAGTTTTAGCCGTAACACGACGACTTGCGGCTGCACGAAAAGCAATATTGGGCGTGGCATTGCTGTCAGGGTTCCTTCAAGCCATAATCCATGGGTAGCGGTCATCCACTGCAGTAGAAGTCCTTGGGCGGCCTGAGCGAGGTATGTCATCAACAGTGTCTGTCTCTCTCCGTATCTCCTCCATGTCCGAACAACATCGCTTTGGTTCACTCCGAGAAGCCTGGACACTTCCCTTGTTGAGAGACGTTCCTGGTACAAAGTAACAATGCGGACGTGATCGAGCCACGGTATTGACCGTCTAGGCACGGTTGAACTACAGACAGCACGAGCTGTTTACCTTCTTCCTGATGGAATGACTGGAAATAATCGGCTATCGGACCCCGTCCGTCTATTAGGCGCTGTTCATGCATGGTTGTTTACATCTTTGGGCACGTTTAGTGACATCTCTGAGGAGCAAAGGAACTGTGTCTGTGATACAATATCCAAACACAACGTCTGTCTTCAAGAGTTCTGGTAACTGGGATGATGCAAAACTGTTTTTGATGTGTGTAATTCAGATATGAAAATACTTGACCAGCGTGAAGAGATGCAGCAAATCAGTATTCGGGTGAATATGTCAACAATGAAGTAAGTTCAAGAGCTATGGTAGTGCCGGTTCCCTGTGCTTTATCAAATGTTGGTGTCATGACTGTTTGCTCCGAAAAGTAACGTTGTTGTAATTACGTATACCGTATGTATCTCAGAAGTTTTCGATTATTCTTTTACTGTTTCGAAACAGTTTAAAAATAAATACACTATCCGTTGCCCCTTCAACCATATTTATACAGTCAATCGCATTCGCACGAAAATAAGCCGTTATGGTGAAATAACACCATCCCAGTGCATAGAATTTGGAGTATAAGACATTTCAAATTTTAAAAAATTTTTCTACTAACAGGCAACCAAATACTCCTCAACAGCTACAAAAAATAAGTAAAGCAAGTGGAAGATGTAAATACTCACCCTTTGTTAGGAAGACACGAGGCAAGATACAGCAAAGTGTCACATCTGTTGAACATTTAGCTGTACTGAAGGAATTCAAAGAAAATTTGAGGATCGTAACGCATTCAAAGGAGAATAGGTAACATCAGTGACAAGAAAACATCACCAATTTGATGCCATAGTTTAAGGAAAAAAATGCACATCAGCAAGATATCAGCCTCAGTACTCGATCCCACGTGAAAATCTCGGACATAGTAATGATGATGGCACCCGGTTGCGGCCTTCTGAAGGTACAGGGTTGAAACTTTAATGCGCACCTGTTGTCAGTCAGTCACTCCACCCCACTGCAACCGTCCAATGCCCGAGCACGAAGTTCTGTGCAGCAGAGTGACAAACAGAGTCCTCGTATTTGCGGGCAACTGAAAGCGAGGGAAGATGTGGGCACATCTGTCCAGCGTGTTTCTAAATCTCGATGGAGAACACGTGTTATTATACGTGAAAAATAAAAAGTGGGATGAATACTTAATGTGTCAGCCTCACCCATATACATTCAGTATTATTTTAATAATATTCTCAATTTGATTTGTGTAGATCAAAAAGAATACGCCTAATAAACTGAAGAAACGTTATGAAATCAAGTTAATGATTGTCGATTGACAATTTAATTGTGCCTTTATTGTTGAAGAATGGCGCTTGTCCAGCAAATTTATTACGCTTTTATAACACCAGCTTTGAAATCCAACAGAAATAACGCACAGTAGCATATTAGTAACTGAACAGAACTACGCTACTTATTTAATGATGCACTCATTCATTTAATTAATTTAAAGTGCGTTTTTTGGATTGGAGTGTAAAATCTTCAGAGCAAAGAGCTCAAGCACGAGCTACTAGTTTGACACCTCGCAATTTTGAAGGAAGCGAGTTACCACAGTCACAACAGTTTTTCACAAAACTCTTTTTCAGTTCACTGTACAGTAATTCGCACTCAACCTGCAGTAGGCGAAGTAAATGAAGACCAACCAGTGAGTGTGGAAGTTTAAAAGCTGTACTTAAAAAAGCTCGTAATGGCATACTGTCACAATTTTTTTGTGGGGTCGATTGCAGAAACTGGTATGCTATAAGAGTGTTTTCCTCTCCTTAAAATATGGGGTCAAGAGTAGTGGTGCAATCTGTGTACCACCCCACTCTCCATTGTTGACAGATGTAATCAGGATGACAGCGATGACGTCATCCAAGGTGGAGGCCTGTAGACGTCATCCATGATGGTAGGTATGACACCAGCGAGGACGACGGCTTTTGCCAGGAAGTTTGAATTTTGGCAGGAAGATAGGTCAATTGGGCTACCTCCAAAAACTTAACAACTCCTCCCTCCCCTCCCCAAGAAAATGGTGGGAGGCTCAAATTCCATCAGAACAATGCAACACACCTCTACTAACCTAAGAAAATGGCGGGAGAATAGGTCACTTGGGCTCCTGCCACTAACTGAACTCATCTGACCGCCACCTCTCCTTAGGAATTGGAGGGAACTGGACTAAGCCTGTGCTGGGCTGTTGAAGAGAGGAAGGAGCGTACTTTAGTTATTTAGGAACAATTTATTTATGATGATTGGTCGCTAGCCTAATTAGGCACATTAATTTGGAAATATATATTTGAGCAAGCTCTACATTAGTTACTTTTGTTGATATTTCCCTTTGAACAGTAAACAGGATACAAACTGACACAGTGCACTCTTTACTGTGTGCAGCAGCAGTTACCAATAACACACACACCAATAAATTATGTGGGGAAAATTTCATGGAGCTCACGCTAATGATGGCCACAATCAATAGCATTACTTAATGAAAACACTCAAACACAACTGTGTGAAATGCAGAACTAATTTTCGATCTGAGAGGCTTCTACCTTGACTGACATGAATAACACAAATGAAGATGAATAACATCTTTAAGTACCCTGTTTAAGCTCCTCTGTATACAGCAATTTTCCTTAGTAACAGTAGTCGTTTACTTTTTTCTTAATAGGAGGACGATGTGATGGGGAGTCATAAACTGGTATAGTTTTACTAGCCAATATTCTTTGATTATTGCAAGAGTATAAACAATCTCTAAAACTAATCGTTCACTTAAATTACTTTGCAAGCTAATAAAATGCAACACTAGGCTTAATTCATTTAAAAAAGGACCAGTCATGACGGGTAACAAAACTACACTATCTCTGAAAATGTGCATAATTTCACATCTGATAGTACTACCGCAATTTGGTTAATAAAAGATTCATATGTACTTAAACTTTAATTACCAGTGAAGGAGGTATTCTTGGCAACAATTTTTACACAGTCTTGCACTGTAATCCTACAGAACTATATTTCATAATAAACTAGGGATACTTTAGCAAAAGCCTGTACAACTTCATTATGGTTTTAGCCTTAAAATAATTAAGGTTTTCACTTTTCAATTGATTGATATTTAAATTTTTGTACTTAATCTTCCTACCTTAACCATTTTAATTGCAGCAGTCCATAAACAAAGAATCCAAATTTTACTCTTACTATAACTTTTACTACTTGATATCCTGGTTTTGCAGGACAGAGCGGATCGACTTGTGGAAAGGGGACCAATGTCGATTACTGTTAGTATACAAGAACAGAAACAACTTTATTCCTCAAACCATATGCAGAGTTTTCTCTTTGAAACAACAAAGATCAATTCACTGCTGAGGGCTCAAGTAACTTCTCCAGAATAAGTTAAAATGATTGATTTGAAAACACCAGGTTTTAGAGTAACAGCTAAAGAACTTACTTAAGTAAAATTACAATATCTTCTTCACTAAGGGCTCAAATAGTATTTAAGATCAGCTAAGAAAATTATTTAAAAGTTAAGCATTTACAAATTCCGGCTAAACGCCATATTCAGGAAAATTCAAGTTAATTCTTCGGCTGAAAGCCCAATAAAATTTTTTTCTTTATATAATAAAAGAGAGGTTTTAAAGATAAGCTTCTACACAGTACCACCGAATAACATTTTAAGAAAACTTGAAGTAACTTGTTGGCTGAAGGCCCAAACAATTACTCAAGAATAATAAAAGATCACTTTAACATTTATAGAACATGGCTGAAGGCCGTTTCAAGAATTCAAGATAATTAAAGAGAAATCTTACAGACAAGGATTTACATATTAAAGCCACAGCTTTTGAAACAAATGCGGCTGAAAGCCTAAATACAGAGCAACAAGAATTTTAAATAAAACTCAGTTGAAGGCCTAATCTTAAAACACTTGACATGAGGTTTGGCTGAAGGCCATATACTAAACATAAAACAGACAACATTAATACGAGGCTGAAGGTCTGACTCAGTACCTGCGACCAAATGAAATGACAATCACAAACAACAAACAGTGGTGCTCGGAAGTGTTCCAAACTCTTACAACAGTTTAGGTGAGACCAGCAGCCAAGCGTAACACTAAACAATCGGGTGGCAACACGACCTGGGGTGGGTGAAGAACCAACCAGCGGCCTAATCAATTCCCTTCCACCAACACACTCGCTGCTCTATTTCAACCGACCCAATGACTACTCCAGTACGCAGACAGCATTCATCTGCTCAGTGGAAATCACAGATTCTTCACACGGTTCCACATAAACACACCTGCACAAGAACTGGAACAATCGTAAAAGCAATCTCTGTGGAACAATAAGGATAAATGAAATGGTCACACAGAGAGTTTCCACAAGCGGTCGGCGACCAAATACATTTCGTCCGATGAGACCAGAGACTGAACGACCAACCCATGTCGTTCCCACTCCAGTTAAGTATGTCGGCAACGATCGGGTGAGTCTTGGCTGTCTGAAGCTGACTGCAACTCCAACCCGACTCAACTCGATGTCCGTTCGGAACTCAGAGACACGGCGACCTGGGCACACCGGCTCCGACCCAACCATGCAGGGTAACTCTTGCCCATTGACCACGACATCTCTGCACGAGGTAGGAACCGACCCACGTGCGGCAATATGACCAAATGACGAGACCAAAAAACGGTCAAAAGACCAAAACGTCGGGCGATGAGACGACCAACCGAACGACCAACCAACGGTCGTCCCGCTCAAGTCTTCTTCCGTCGGACAGTCCATGTGCGTCAACAGCGGTCGGCGAGCACTGGCTGTCCGCGCCTCACTGGCGCTCAGTCCCCGACTGCAGCTACGTCCCCGACTGACCACTCGTTCCCAACTGAACTCTCGACCGTCCGCGACCCCGGAAATACTAGCGGAAGCTCCAGAGATGGTATGACAGCGCACTTATCGATAAGCGCTGCTGCTGCCAGTCACTGACAAGCAAACCAGCAACCTAGTTACACCAGTACATCGAATTAAAAGAAAAATGAGACGACAGAACCACAAAACCAAGATGACAAGCAATAAACAGCATGACTGCGAGCAGCACACAGCTCACTACTCCTTTTACTTTAGACACACAATCACCTTTAAACAAATGAATGCCATAATTGTTCATTTAAATCGGGGTAATCGGTTTTAGTAGCACTTAGGTGAGAACGCTGCGTAGTTTCGTGATCAGCATTGAAGTTACGTTTTTGAACACAAATAGACGTTTTATGTGTTTATTATTGGAGCAACACACAAATTAACTGGTCTATGGCAATATACATTACGTAATTGAATTTATGAACTCTGTGTAGCTGTGGCGAAGATTAGTGGCAGGTGAAATGGCGGCTAACTCTACTCATCACTCTTGATGTGCAAATGCCCTACAAAATCTCTTCTTGGAGTCGGATTTTTAACATATTAGAGTCATTCCGTTATTCCTTGAATACCAAGTAATAGCCAGACCCACATCCGAGGTAAATGCATTCTAATGCAACTTCCAAATGCCTCAATTAGCAAAAAATATAAATTTGTGGTAAGATCTTATGGGAACAAACTGCTTAGGTCATCGGTCCCTAAGGTTACACACGACTTAATCCAACTTAAACTAACCTACGCTATGGATAACATACACACCTATGCCTGAAGGAGGACTCGAACCTCCGACGGGGATAGCAACGCGGACCGTGGCAAGACGCCTAAGACCAGGCGGCCACCCCGCGCGGCTTTCTCTTAGCACCATCGACGTGTACCGCGTCTAAGGCTAGCCACACACTGCGTGCCGTTTACATAAATGAGCCGCTCAGTTCGACTGCCTAACCCATCTTTTACATCGCGCCATGCCACTTTCGTTGCGGAGGGACTTCTCTACTGTGTTTACTTGTTACAAATACATGTACCCTAAGCATGAACCAGCTTTTAAAAAACATATTTCCTTCATAAACATATTCATATTACAATAATTTAAAATGTCAATATAATCTAATGTTTTGTTCATATATACATTATAAAACTGTAATTTTCTTGCCATACATCAAGGAGTTCAAACAACACAGACTGCACACTTAATAAATTGCAGATACACAGTTATAAAGATAAACTTACTCCTAATCGATGTACGAGGTGCATTCAAGTTCTAAGGCCTCCGATTTTTTTCTCCGGTATGGAAAGAGATTGAAGCATGCGCATTGTTTTAAAATGAGGCCGCGTTCATTGTCAATACGTGCCAGAGATGGCAGCACCGTACGGCAGATGGAATTTTCCCGCCAGCGGCCAGAATAAGAACTGTTTAAAATAAAATGGCGACGTTTTCCGTACTTGAACAGCGTGCAATCATTCGTTTTCTGAAATTGCTTGATGTGAAACCAATTGAAATTCATCGACAGTTGAAGGAGACATGTGGTGACGGAGTTATGGATGTGTCGGAAGTGCGTTCGTGGGTGCGACAGTTTAATGAAGGCAGAACATCGTGTGAAAACAAACCGAAACAACCTTGGGCTCGCACAAGCCGGTCTGACGACATGATCGTGAAAGCGGAGAGAACTGTTTTGGGGGATCGCCGAATTACTGTTGAACAGATCGCCTCCAGAGTTGGCATTTCTGTGGGTTCTGTGCACACAATCCAGCATGACGACCTGAAAATGCGAAAAGTGTCATCCAGGTGGGTGCCATGAATGCTGACGGACGACCACATGGCTGCCCGTGTGGCATGTTGCCAAGCAATGTTGAGGCTTAACGACAGCATGAATAGGACATTCTTTTCGTCGGTTGTGACAATGGATGAGACGTGGATGCCATTTTTGAATCCAGAAACAAAGCGCCAGTCAGCTCAATGGAAGCACACAGATTCATCGCCACCAAAAAAATTTAGGGTAACCGCCAGTGCTGAAAAAATGATGGTGTCCATGTTCTGGGACAGCCAGGGCGTAATCCTTACCCATTGCGTTCCAAAGGGCACCACGGTAACAGGTGCATCCTACGAAAATGTTTTGAAGAACAAATTCCTTCCTGCACTGCAACAAAAACGTCCGGGAAGGGCTGCGCGTGTGCTGTTTCACCAAGACGACGCACCCGCACATCGAGCTAACGTTACGCAACAGTTTTTTCGTGATAACAACTTTGAAGTGATTCCTCATGCTCCCTACTCACCTGACCTGGCTCCTAGTGACTTTTGGCTTTTTCCAACAATGAAAGACACTCTCCGTGTCCTCACATTCAACAGCCGTGCTGCTATTGCCTCAGCGATTTTCCAGTGATCAAAACAGACTCCTAAAGACGCCTTCGCCACTGCCATGGAATCATGGCGTCAGCGTTGTGAAAAATGTGTACGTCTGCAGGGCGATTACGTCGAAAAGCAACGCCAGTTTCATCGATTTCGGGTGAGTAGTTAATTAGAAAAAAAATCGGAGGCCTTAGAACCTCGTAAGTGTTACAGCCGGTACTTGTGTTTTCTTTTCACATTCTCACGCAATTCTAAGTCAAATTTGTAATGAATGTGAGGCGCCGTATGAACCCTTATTACGAGCCCCACGTAGTTTAGGGCCACCAGAGACAGGTGCATGTGCATGAACCACTTTCTGTGGGCGAAGGGAGAAAAGGAACAGCATTCACAAACCCAGACATCGAGTCATTCGTATGTTACCTCCCGATATAGACGGTTCCCAACGCTAGATGAAGTCTGATTTTAGAAGTAAATATATTGATGTGCCTGATAGTTCTTCAGCAAGAGAAACTGAATCAGATTCTAAATACGAGTTGTTTACAATGAGGTTTCAAATGTGCGATTAAAAACACCATATGTATAGACTCGCAAGATGCGCAGGTCATATCTTTACTCGAGAAAGGAAACAGGAATGATCCGCTGAATTACAGACCTATGTAACTGAAGTAGATTTGCCTTAGGATTTTGGAACATATACTGCACTGGAACGTTTTGTATTAGCTCGAAGGGAACCGTATATAGATACATAGCGTGGATTCATAAAATATCATTCGTGTGTAAAACATCTAGCTCTCGTTTCTAATTAAGCAAAGAGTATTATCGGCAGGGTATTTCAATTTAATTCAATATTTGCAGATTTACGGATGACTTTTGACATCGTTTCTCACAAGCCGTATGTATTCAAATTGCACATCATCCCAGTTGTACGACTGATTTTTCAGTGAGAAAGGTCACAGTTCGTAGTAAATAGCGGAAAGTCATTGCGCAAAACAGAACTGACATCTGCCGTTTCACGAGGAAGATCTGTACAAAGCAAGAGACAATCTGAATAGCCTACTTAGAGTGTCTGCCGATGATAATGTCTCCGACCGTCTATTAAAGCCATCAGAAGATCAAATGCAATTTTAAAATGATTTACAAAATATAGCTATATAGGGCGAATAGTAGCAACTGACCTTAAATTAGCCGGCCGGTGTGGCCGGACGGTTCTAGGCGCTACAGTCTGGAACCGCGCGACCGCTACGGTCGCAGGTTCGAACCCTGCCTCGGGCATGGATGTGTGTGATGTCCTTAGGTTAGTTAGGTTTAAGTAGTTCTAAGTTCTGTAGGAATGATGACCTCAGCAGTTAAGTCCCATAGAGTTCAGTGTCATTTGAACCATTTGACCTTAAATTAAAGAAAAGTGTGAGGTCATTCTCTTCAGTACTATACTTCGTTTATACGGTAAATCGCTGGCAATTCAACTAAATAAACATAGATTACAGTTATCAACATCCTAAGGTAGAATGATCACGTAGAATATGTTGTGATGGAGGCAAACCAAAGACTATGTTTTACTGGCAGAACACTTAAAAGATTTTACATATCCACTGTACAAGCTTGTCCATCCTCTGCTGGAGTACTTCTGAGTGATGTGGGACCCTTACGAGACAGGAATGACGGAGGACATCGAAAAAGTTCAAAAAGATCATTTTGTAAAATCTTGATATTACGGAGAGAATTTCACGGACATGAGTATTGTCTTGGCAAACGCGTGTTTTGGTTTCGATGTGTTCTTCTCATGACATTTCTGTCATCAGACTTTCTCTTCGGAATGGATTTTGCCGGTAGGAAATATAATCCTAATAAAATAAGAGTAATCTGAGCTCGCACGGAAAGATTTCAGTTTTCTTACAAGGGAATGGTCCTATAAGATGTGTCGAAACCTTCCTTGAAATTTTTTGACACAGGAAGAAGTCAGCGAGAGAAATGCACTGTCGAAATTGTAGCTGCTAAAAAGCGCTTAAAGGATTTTAAAAAATAGCTGAAAGTTGCTAAATTCTTAGCGCTCTAGGCGGCCGTAGACGTGTACAAAATTACAGGTGCCGTAGCAACTGCGCATGCGCAACTACGCACACACGGCCAAGGACAGTGATAAATTTGCAAACAGGAACAACCCGATCGTAATTTGTAAAGCATGTTTCAGTTTACGGTTCTTTGATAGTTTCCCTGACATTACAGTACGCAGTTACTATTACACAGTTACTATTCTCCCGAATAAGCCACTCAAGTAAAATCTATTTAAGAGAGGCCAGGGAGAAGTGGCAATCGATATACAGGGAAAATTTTGGACCAGTGCTAAGGAGAGGTGGAGATGCAATTTCGGGTAAAGTGCACGATCTTCACGCATGTCACGCTTCCATACAATCTGAGACACTTTGATTCTTACTTCCCTGCGCCATTTTGCATTCTCTGCCAATAACAGTGCGCTCACCATGCAAAATAATCCTCACTGAATAGCAAAGTTTTGCACTGTGGCTCTAACAAGGTAGAGTTGTATGCTGTAAGCAGAATATTAGCTCCAGAAACTAATAACTAATGACACAGTGTTCATAGGCAATGTTCGCTACCTCGTATAGTACAAACGATTCTATCTATATACAAGAGAATGGTAGTGAATTTTGTGCAAATGGTAATTCGCACATGTTCGCTCCATTCGCTTTAGGTGCTTAAAATTGGTGTTCGTGGACTCCGGATAATTCCACTACGCGGCACTGCGTGACTGATTAGCCAAGTCGCGCGCTAGGTGGGCAGGGCTGAACAAACAGCTCTTAGAAGCTGCTCTTTGCGCGGCAAAAAAAGTGCAAATTCAACATTTTTTACAAAATGCTTGCAGTGCCTCTTAGCAGCTAAAAGTTTGGCAGTGCATTTCCTACGTTTTTATTTTTTCCTGTGTAAAAAATTTCGGGGTAGGCTTCGAAATGTATCATTGCACCATTCCCTTTTAAGTCCAGCGTGCTGTGCAGTCAAACGTAGAACAGTAGAGAGATTGTGTGAAACTTGTTCGATGAACCCTCGGCCAGACAACAGTGAACTGCAGAATAGTCATAACGATGTAGATGTAACGTTCCGATAGTAATTGATGTTTGTTACATAAAAAAGGAAATATGTAAAAATCTTTGAATGCCTGGACTGCAATTTTCATTATACAATTAAAGCACAATGAATTATTTCTATTGATTTCTACAATCATCTTCAGGTTGTTCAAATCATAAAATACCGGCGAACATGCATTGAAAAACGTTATTATTAGCTGCAGTCCTGCAATGAGATGCATTCACATTAAAGGACAAAAAGGAAAAAGCGGTATGCAGTTAAAACCTACATCGCGAGTAAACCGGTTTATAAACGGAAATGAAAAAGGAAAATGGGCAGGTGCATAATGCATCACATACCTATTATTAGCAATTGCAGAGCAAGAGTTATTGTGAGGGCAGTAAACTATGCAGAACGGTAACAAGAATAGTAAACTTTTCCATAGCCTAGCTCACAAAGGAGTGATCCAGCAAATTGTGTAAGATTATCACCTTAATAAAATGTACACAAGCTGTAGATTAAAAGTAATGTGCCACAAAACCAACTTGCCTGGTTACACTCGTCAGAATTGACTCTTAAAAGTAGTTGTGTTACTTTTTTAACTGAAGGTCAAGATAGCAAAAAATCTCTTTATTGATTACTTGGTTTCAGCTCATTGCAAAGTCATATTCATTTCAATATAACATTATTGTGTTTGTGGGTGTGTATCAGCCACCAGATATTTGACGTATAATCTGTAGAGCTGAATCGCTCTTATTAAACTGAAGGTTCGTGTGGGCAAGTACACTCTAAAATAAAAGGTTGTTATTTTTTACGACGTTGACCTTTTATCACATATAGATCCAGTGTTAACATTGCTACACTTGTGCGTCTACATAAAGTGACACAGGTAAGTATTACATAGTTGTTATGTGGATGTAAACAAGACATACCATTAGCAAAGATCGCTACAAAACAAGGAAATATCTGTACTACGACTGCAGAGAACTGACATTCGATTCATGGTCACCTAAAATGGGAAAGCTTCACCGCGTTGTAACGATCATCATCATCATCATAATTTAAGACTGATTATGCCTTTCAGCCCCCCCCCCCCCCCAATCATGAACCATGGACCTTGCTGTTGGTGGGGAGGCTTCCGTGTCTCTGTGATAAAGATAGCCGTACCGTAGGTACAACCACAACGGAGGGGTATCTGTTGAGAGGCCAGACAAACGTGTGGTTCCTGAAGAGGGGCAGCAGCCTTTTCAGTAGTTGCAAGGGCAACAGTCTGGATGATTGACTGATCTGGCCCTGTAACAATAACCAAAACGGCCTTGCTGTGCTGGAACTGCGAACGGCTGAAAGCAAGGGGAAACTACGGCCGTAATTTTTCCCGAGGGTATCCAGCTTTGCTGTATGATTACATGATGATGGTGTCCTCTTGGATAAAATATTCCGGAGGTAAAACAATCCCCCATTCGAATCTCCGTTCGGGTACTACTCAAGAGGATGTCATTATAAGGAGAAAGAAAACTGGTGTTCTACGGATCGGAGCGTGGAATATCAGATCCCTTAATCGGGCAGATAGGTTGGAAAATTTAAAAAGGGAAATGGATCGGTTAATGTTAGATATAGTGGGAATTAGTGACGTTCGGTGGCAGGAGGAACAAGACTTTTGGTCAGGTGACTACAGGGTTATAAACACAAAATCAAATAGGGGTAATGCAGGAGTAGGTTTAATAATGAATAGGAAAATAGGAATGCGGGTAAGCTACTACAAACAGCATAGTGATCGCATTATTGTGGCAAAGATAGATACGAAGCCCACACCTGCTATAGTAGTACAAGTTTATATGCCAACTAGCTCTGCAGATGACGAAGAAATTGAAGGAGTGTATGATGAAATAAAAGAAATTATTCAGATAGTGAAGGGAGAAGAAAATTTAATAGTCATTGGTGACTGGAATTTGAGTGTAGGAAAAGGGAGAGAAGGAAACGTAGTAGGTGGATATGGACTGGGCCTAAGTAATGAAAGAGGATGCCGCTTGGTAGAATTTTGCACAGAGCACAACTTAATCATAGCTAACACTTGGATTAAGAATCATGAAAGAAGGTTGTATACATGGAATAACCCTGGAGATACTAAAAGGTATCAGATAGATTGAATAATGGTAAGACGGAGATTTAGGAACCAGGTTTTAAATTGTAAGACATTTCCAGGGGCAGATGTGGACTCTAACCACAATCTATTGGTTATGACCTGTAGATTAAAACTGAAGAAACTGCAAAAAGGTGGGAAATTAAGGAGATGGGACCTGGATAAACTGAAAGAACCAGAGGTTGTACAGAGACTCAGGGAGAGCATAAGGGAACAATTGACAGGAATGGGGGAAAGAAATACAGTAGTAGAAGAATGAGTAGCTTTGAGGGATGAAGTAGTGAAGGCAGCAGAGGATAAAGTAGGTAAAAAGACGAGGGCTGCTAGAAATCCTTGGCTAACAGAAGAAATATTGAATTTAATTGATGAAAGGAGAAAATATAAAATTCCATAAATGAAGCAGGCAAATAGGAATACAGACGTCTCAAAAATGAGATCGATAGGTAGTGCAAAATGGCTAAGCAGGGATGGCTAGAGGACAAATGTAAGGATGTAGAGGCTTATCTCACTAGGGGTAAGATAGACACTGCCTACAAAAAATTAAAGAGACCTTTGGAGATAAGAGAACCACTGGTATGAACATCAAGAGCTCAGATGGAAACCCAGTTCTAAGCAAAGAAGGGAAAGAAGAAAGGTGGAAGGAGTATACAGAGGGTCTATACAAGGCCGATGTACTTGAGGACAATATCAAGGAAATGGAAGAGGATGTAGATGAAGATGAAATGGGAGATACGATACTTCGTGAAGAGTTTAACAGAGCACTTAAAGATCTGACTCGAAAAAAGGCCCCCGGAGAAGACAACATTCTATTGGAACTACTGACGGCCTTGGGAGAGCCAGTCCTGACAAAACTCTACCATCTGGTGAGCAAGATGTATACCCTCAGACTTCAAGAAGAATATAATAATTCCAATCCCAAAGAAAGCAGGTGTTGACAGATGTGAAAATTACCTAACTATCAGTTTAATAAGCCACAGCTGCAAAATACTAACACGAATGCTTTACAGACGAATGGAAAAACTAGTAGAAGCCGACCTCGGGGAAGATCAGTTTGGATTCCGTAGAAATACTGGAACACGTGAAGCAATACTGACCTTACGACTTGTCTTGGAAGAAAGGCAAACCTACGTTTCTAGCATTTGTAGACCTAGAGAAAGCTTTTGACCACGTTGATAGGAATACTCTCTTTCAAATTCGAAAGATGGCAGAGGTAAAATACAGTGAGCGAAAGGCTATTTACAATTTGTACAGGAACCAGATGACAGTTATAAGAGTTAAGGGACATGAAAGGGAAGCAGTGGTTGGGAAGGGAGTGAGATAGGGTTGTAGCCTCTCACCGATGTTATTCAATCTGTATATTGAGCAAGCAGTAAAGGAAAAAAAAATCGCAGTAGGTATTAAAATCCATGGAGAAGAAATAAAAACTTTGAGGTTCGCCGATGACATCATAATTCTGTCAGAGACAGCAAAGGACTTGGAAGAGCAGTTGAATGTAATGGATAGTGTCTTGAGAGGAGTATATAAGATGAAAATCAACAAAAACAAAACGAGGATAATGGAATGTAGTCGAATTAAGTCGAGTGATGCTGAGAGAATTAGATTAGGAAATGAGACACTTAAACTACTAAGGAGTTTTGCTGTTTGGGGAGCAAAATAACTGATGATGGTCGAAGTAGAGAGGATATAAAATGTAGACTGGCAATGGCAAGGAAAGCGTTCCTGAAGAAGAGAAATTTGTTAACATCGAGTATAGATTTAAATGTCAGGAAGTCGTTTCTGAAACTGTTTGTATGGAGTGTAGCCAAGTATGGAAGCGAAACATGGATGATAAATAGTTTGGACAAGAAGAGAATACAAGCTTTCGAAATGTGGTGCTACAGAAGAATGCTGAAGATTAGATGGGTAGATCGCATCACTAATGAGGAAGTATTGAATAGGATTGGGGAGAAAAGAAGTATGTGGCACAACTTGACCAGAAGAAGGGATCGGTTGGTAGGACATGTTCTGAAGCATCAAGGGATCACCAGTTTAGTATTGGTGGGCAGCGTGGAGGGTAAAAATCGTAGAGGGAGTCAAGAGATGAATATACCAAGCAGATTCAGAAGGATGTAGGTTGCAGTAAGTACTGGGAGATGAAGAAGCTTGCACATTATAGAGTAGCATGGAGAGCTGCATCAAACCAGTCTCAGGACTGAAGACCACAACAACAACAACAACAACAACATGCCTTTCAGCGTTCTGTCTGGAGCATAGCTCCCTTATCAAATTCCTCCATGATCTCCTATTCAGTGCTAACATTGGTCCCTCTTCTGATGTTAAACCTATTACTTCAAAATCATTCTTAACCGAATCCAGGTACCTTCTCCTTGGTCTGCCCAGACTCCTCCTACCCTCTATTGCTGAACCCATGAGTCTCTTGGGTAAACTTGCTTCTCCCATGAGTGTAACATGACCACACCATCTAAGCCCGTTCGCCCTGACTGCTACATCTATTGAGTGCATTCCCAGTTTTTCTTTGATTTCCTCATTGTGGACACCCTCCTGCCATTGTTCCCATCTACTAGTACCTGCAATCATCCTAGCTACTTTCATATCCGTAACCTCTACCTTGTTGATAAGGCAACCTGAGTCCACCCAGCTTTCGCTCCCATAAAACAAAGTTGGTCGAAAGATTGAGCGGTGCACAGATAACTTTGTCTTGGTACTGACTTTCCTCTTGCAGAAAAGAGTAGATCGTAGCGTTGTAACAATGTATACCTTTAATTTGTTGTCTTATATTGGATGCTTCTTACCACAGATCCGATGACGAGGTTATGTAGAAACATGTAATTGTATGATAAATAAAATAAATACATACTGACGACCCAGAGAAGTGTATTATCATTCATTGCTATAAATGAACGCAGATCTCCAACGAGACACAAACTATTTAGACTCCCATAGTATGCTTGATTCATGTATGCGATCGATTAGTTGTTCAATTATGATAGTCGAAGACCCTTCAAAGTAACTTACTGTACGTAATTTGAATGGATTTTCTATTTCTAAGGTACTGTACAAAGAACTGCGTTTTGATTCAGCCTTTTTTCCTCTGTCTCAACTATCTCAACGTGTCAATGAACTCATTGGCGAAAGTGAGTAATGTGCCTCCACGGCATTTTTGTAATCTTAGGATTCGTCTCCTCCATATTCAATGGCTCTGAGGGCAGCGAACACTATGCGTAGAAGAACTTCTTCCAAAATGAGCAACAATGTTCCCAGCTTTGGAATTCACATGAACATGCCTTTTAGAGTAAAAACTAGAATCGCATCCAGTTTTGCAGTCGTAACCCTAGAAGTGGTGCGTTCGGCTATGGCTGGCACCAAATTGGCGACCTGAGCTCGCCTTTGGAAATTTCGCGTCCACTAGCTTGAAACGCGTCCCCTGCTAGAGAACCCCTGGACGCTGTTCACACAAACTGACGCAATGTCAACAGTGCTTCAAAGGCGGGACGTGCACACAGGAAACGTCTGGCTCTTCTAAAAGGAAAGAGGTGTTCTCCCCCTCTGTTTGTGCGGGACGTCCGCCTACGGCGTGGGCCGCTGGCCGCCCACCACAGGTTGATCTGCTGTTGGAGCGGCTGTGTGCGCTTCGGTTTGTCTTTCGCAGTTCTTCCGAGGGGGAAAACAAGTTACGTCACCTGCGAGTTTCCAGAAATTATCAGTCCATTTCCGAGTTGTTGAGACATTCGTCTTGCGTGCTCCTCCTTGTACTGGCCGTGTAAAAGGTCTATTACACATTTTCAAAATTCCTCATAGGTAAATGGCTAACAGTAAAATAATATATGATATTGTAGGACAGACTGGTTCAGGTTGGACCACCTTTCTCCTTGATTTTTCCCAATCTGTATTTTAATTTTCTCCACTGATATTTTTGTGCAGAAACATTGGTACATTGTTTCAGCACATTAACAACAAGTGATTAAGGCTTCTCACTCATTGTCTAATCACACAGAAATATTTAGTAAAATAACTTCATCTGACGCCCCACTGAAGTGGCAGATTCCACAGCAGTTGGGGCAAGTTGGCTCAATTTTTTTAAACATTTAATTTTTTTACGATATTGATCGCATAACTGAAAACATGTTGATTTCTATACCCGCAGATTATTTTAATATGAATAATTACAACTTTATGACAAATGCTAAAATCGTAACCTGTGTTATCACTGTTACACGAGGGTATTTCAATAAGTAATGCAACGCATTTTTTTCCTCGGTCATATTCGGTTGAAGAACATGCCGAATTTGTTGTGAGACATCGTGGAATATTCTCACTTCAGCTCCTATAGTATCATGAAGCTCCCATAAGTGGTGGCGCTATATGAAGGGCATATTTCAATAGTGGTAGAAGTCAATTTTTGTCCATTCTGAGATACAGAGTCCTAAAGTTAAATGAGCGCTGAAAAATCTGCATTTGAGATACCAGAAATATTCAAGTATATATACTTGCGTATTTGTGGTATCTCAACTGCAGATTTAACTTTAGGACACTGTATCTCAGAATTAACAAAAATGGACTTGTACCACTATTGAAATTAGACCTTTATGTTTTACCTTCAGAATTGCATCTGTAACAGAGGAGAGTTCCAAACAAGCAGCTGTCACTGAGTTCCTTTTGGCGGAAAACCAGAGCATGGAAGATATTGATAAGCTGTTGCAGTATGCTTACGGAGACCTAGCAGTGAACAAAAGCACGGTGAGTCGTGCGGAGACGTCTGTCATCATCGCAACAAAGTCCAGCAAACCTGTCCTATCTCCAGGGTGCCGACCGGCCGCACACAGCTACTACTCCTGGAAATTGGAACGCGCAGACACTCCCATTCGAGGTGACCGATGGCTCATAAACAAATATATCGCTGCCCAACTGGACGTCTCTGTCGGTACTGCTGACCTACTCACCTATCACAGATGACAATAAAAAGCAACGAAGGACCATATGTGAGGAATTTCTTGCGCATTACGAGGTAGATAGTGACAATTTTTTGTCGAAAATCATCACAAGCGATGAAACATGGATTCATTACTTCCTGATCAGAAACAGAACGGCCATCCATGGAGTGGCTCCGCATCACTTCTCCGAAGAGAAAGATCAAAGGTGCATCCTCGGCCGGTAAAGTAATGGCGACAGTCTCCTGGGACTCTGAAAGAGTTATTCTGTTTTATATCCTTCCTTATGGAGCAACGATCAACCTGTCAGGCAATTGAGGAAACCACTTCAACGTGCTCACTGTCGGAAATATGAAAGCGTACTTCTCTTTCTCCAAGTCAACGCAAGTCCGAGGATGCACTCTGCAGGAAACAGAATGTGGATGATAAGGAGGTTACTGAGGCAGCAAGACGTTGGCTCCGACGTCGTCCATTGGAGTAGTACCATCCGGTCATAAATCCCCTCCAAGTAAGGTGGCGTAATGCCGTCGCATTGAACGGAAGTTATTGAAAAACAAGGTCTTTTAGTCAAAACAGTGGAGTAGGTTATGAGATGTAAGAATCCTAAATAAAACAAACCTGCTTTCAGAAACAATTTCGTTATATACTGAGCGCCCCGTATAATAAGAGTTCGACAAAAGTACGTTCAGAACTTTTATGTCTCCGTCTGAGTACCTCACAGATTCCATTCTTCACTTGGACTGTTCTGAGAAAATGATTTAAGACTTCCACAGTAAAGACAAGAGATCCTTTCCTCATCTTCGTCACCTTCAAGGATATTCCACGGAATGCTTACCGTATTTTCTTTACACATTTTATTTGAGGAATGTCCGCCCCTCGTAACTGAGTGGTGAGCGCGAAGTACTTTCATACCTAACGGCCCGCGTTCGATTCCCGGCTGGTTCGGAGATTTTCTCCGCTCAGGGATTGGGTATTGTGTTATCCTTATCATCGTCATTTCACCGCATTGGACACGCAAGTAGCCGGAGTGGCGTCAACTCGAAAGACTTACACTAGGCGCACGGTCTACCCGACGGGAGGCCCTAACCATACGGCATTTCCATTTTAAGAATTTTTTCTTGTGAATTAGCTTGACCAAGGACAGTTTTCTTAAAAACCAAGTTTTTACACAGAACATAGATATTTCTCATCAGTTTCTTGTTTTATGTCTGGGGAGGCTGGTTGTTCACTTTGTAACGCGTCTTTGATCGCTCTATGCAATGTCAAAATAATCCTTAATCTATGGATTTTGATCATTGTACGCACTTGTTTAAAAGAGCGTTGTCTTGGACAACACAGCAAAATATCCTGAGCGAGTAAAATTTACTTTTATAACATGAAGTCATGTAATGCACGTCCTTCTTCGCTCGTCAATCTGACTGCACTGATGCATTTGTGGAAAGACGACAGTACTTCTGCTACCAGCCTTTTTGGTTGCCGACGTAATCTAACGGCAGTTTAACGAAGTAATACAAGTTAGCCATCGTACCCAAGCGCCCACTGTGCCCTGGTCGCCCCTAACTGAAATGAACTACTAAGGCTTCATTTTTATTTATTAATTTACTTATTTGATTTTTTTATTCTCGCAAAATTAGTTCGGGGTTGCTACCGACCGCAGCTGCTAAAATGATCGACGAACAAGACAGAGAGCTCTTTAGGTGGTAGAATTCGTACGTACGTCGACAATCGGTAGTGTGTGTGCAAAGAGCTTTCTGTAGCAAGTTCCACCATAGCCTACTAGCTTACAACAGCATAAAGAGGTCGTACTAGAAGTTCGACGACGATTGTTATTCGTGTTATGAGAAACGTTCGAGCTGACCAAGCTTGTCGGAACAGGCAGTCGATCGAATAAGGCTGCTTCAAAGTCTCACAAACACTAGCTATCAAGAAAGATCGAACAAGTCCAGAATATAACATGTGTGAGCCAACAGTGCGGAAAGTCCTTCGTCAGGGAATAAAGTCTTACAAATTTTTGCTTCTGGTAGCCATAAGAC
The DNA here is from genome assembly GCF_023897955.1 of Schistocerca gregaria. Taxonomy (NCBI): domain Eukaryota; kingdom Metazoa; phylum Arthropoda; class Insecta; order Orthoptera; family Acrididae; genus Schistocerca; species Schistocerca gregaria. The sequence continues at coordinate 150,997,878 of NC_064925.1, forward strand.
TTGACGAGAAACTGCACCATCTGCACGTCCGCTTTGATGTGGAAAACCATCCTCAAAAAGATCATTTCAAAGCAAATTTATCCTTGGTGACGAAGCTACTTTTCATGTTTCGGCACTGTGTTTCGGCACTGTTAACACTGGATCTATGTATGTTTAAAGGTCAACGTCGTATAAATAACAACCCTTTATTTTAGAGTGTACTAGCCCAAATGAGCCTTCAGCCGGCTTCTGTGGCCGAGCGGTTCTAGGCGCTTTAGTCCGGAACCGCGCGAATGCTACGGTCGCAGGTTCGAAACCTGCATCCGGCAGGGATGTGTCTGATGTCCATAGGTTAGTTAGGTTTACGTAGTCTAGGGGACTATTGAGCATGTTAAGTCCCATAGCGCTCATAGCCGTTTGAAGGAGCCTTTAGTTTAAGAAGAGCGATTCTGATCTACAGATTACACGTCAAATGCCTGGTGGCTGATACACACCAACCAAAACAATAATCTTATATTCAAATGAATATGACTTTGCAGTGCGCTGAAACAATGTAATCGACAAAGAGATTTTTTGCTATTTTGACCTTCATTTCAAAAAGTAACACGATTACATTTAAGAGTCAATTCTGACGAGTGTTACCAGGCAGGTTGGTTTTGTGGCACATTACTTTTAATCTACAGCTTGTGTACACTTTATTAAGATGATTATATTATCCAATTTTCTGCTTCACTCCTTTTTGAGCTATGCTATGGAAGAGTTTAAAATTCTTGTTACCCTTCTGCATATGGGGGACAAAGAATCCACATGCAACTGTCAAGCGCGTTCGGGATTCAGAGAAAGCCAACGTGTTCTGTGTACTGTCCAACACGACAGTCTGTGGATCCTGCTTCTCTGTCACCTGCTCTACATACTCCATTTAGCTTATGCAGCAAACTTAAAACTGATAACAAGGATTCCATCTTTCACTACATTTAAACAATTATACAAGATGTTACCTGAATGACACGTCGCAACGTCGCTTGATAAGCCAGTTGGAGTCGGTAACCTGGTGGTAATCGAGTGGCCACCACGGTCGCTCGACTTGACGTCTTGCGATTGTTTTCTTGTGTGATTACAACAGGAATAACCTTTATATCCCATTTCTGCTACAGAAGCTTGGAGATTTCTGACACAGAATTATAGCAGCCGGTCTTAACGTCACACTCAATATGTTGGGTAGGGTTTGTGAGAACTAGACCGTCAATTAGATGTATGCCGTGTGACGACTGTTTAACACATAGACCAGTTAAAACGTCGTAAAAATATAAGAGTTAGTTTTTCACATATTGTGTGATTTTTATGTTGTTCTTCGTCATTGAACTCGGCCGATTTTTTGGAATGTATAATATATGCAAATCTACAGGTCCACAACTATACCGCAAGGCAGTATGTGGGTGTGGCTAATTAAATACGAGGATCATCTTAGCCTAATCTTGTTCTATTCGCGGACGGTGCAACGGAAGAATTGTTTTCTCTATCGCTGTGTATATGACTCAGTCACTCTATAGAGAACCAGACGCTTTATACGGATCGTTACTGGACCTCGGCTGTTCAGTGTAAATTGTCGAACTGAAACACTTTCAGCCTTCTAAATTTCCAGTTATTTTATTTGAGCTACCACCTTCAGGCCCTCTAACCGATCGAAGGGATCGCTGTGTCAAAAATCTGCGGATTCCAGTCACTGATTGCTGGCCCCTGTTCTGACTGGAGCCGGGCTAGGATTCTTCCTACGCTTTGGTCAGCAGCCTGAAGACTGCGTAATGCAAGGTGAAAACTGTTTGCTCAAATAAAATAACTGGAAATTCGGCTGCTGACAGTGTTTTAATTCGATATTTTTTTTTAAATTTAGAACCTAAAAGGGTTTTCAACTTTCTGTTTGTAGGGTATACATTTCTACTAAAGCTTTTTTTCTGCACGGAACTAATAAAATGGAGAAGTAGAACTTCCATGTAGTATTCTAAGATGGATCCAAGTGGGGAAAAAACATTTTAAGCAAAAATATGAATATCAGTAAGTGGATCTCAGTTCATCAACAACTACTTTTTGTCGCAGGATACCTTTGATAAGCCAAAGCAGGAGGTTAGGTTCTGTGAGCTATGGTCCCGCTAAATCGATTTGTAAACAACATCAGAGTTGATACAAAGAATACTGGACTCGATTTTGATGAACCGAAACTGGCGTGATCGCATTTAGATATTTTTTAGCGTTATAATACCTCCGTTATTACTTGCAATACACAGAATATTCTTACACAAGACCCAGCGGACATACACAATAGCCGGACGGTGTGTCCGAGCGGTTCTAGGCGCTACAGTCTGGAACCGCGCGACCTCTACGGTGGTAGGTTCGAATCCTGCCTCGGGCCGGTCGCGGTGGTCTTGCGGTTCTAGGCGCGCAGTCCGGAACCGTGAGACTGCTACGGTCGCAGGTTCGAATCCTGCCTCGGACATGGATGTGTGTGATGTCCTTAGGTTAGGTTCAAGTAGTTCTAAGTCCTAGGGGACTAATGACCACAGCAGTTGAGTCCCTTAGTGCTCAGAGCCATTTGTTTTTTTCCTGACTCGGGCATGGATGCGTGTGATGTCCTTAGGTTAGTTAGGTTTAAGTAGTTCTAAGTTCTAGGGGACTGATGACCTTAGAATTTAAGTCCCGTACTGCTCAGAGCCATTTGAACCATACACAAAACGTAGGAGTCATGTGAGGCCTCACCCCAAGACAACACTTGTGCGCTTGACGTCAAAAGCCCACCACAGCGATCGTAAGTATCTGAGGACCCCGAGGAATGGCGCCAGCTCGGCAGCATACGTCACACCTCCACTCTGCGGGAAGACCACTCGACACCAACACCGTCTCCGGCGCTGTCACAAATGACACCGACGACAGCGCTCGGGGTCCAGTTCGTCAATGCAGGTCGTCTTTTCAGTTCGACAGCTGAGCTCCAAGGTATAGCAGGTCAGAGTTAGGTCTTTGAGAACCAGCGCAACTAGAAAAACAGTTCAATGTTGACAAGGAACTTTATTAAGAGGTGGGAAATGCTTTTTATATTTCTCAAAATATAATCAAACGTCAATATTTTAAACATAGCTGCACAACAGCAACGCTTTCACGTAATAAAATTATAGACAGCCTGCCAGTTGCAATGGATAAAGAACTTCTTTACCCATGTTTCGGAAAATATAAATTTGTCTTCTTCAGAAGGTAGCAATTTTACATTAGTCAGGACTAATATACCATGAAACGTCCCCTTAGAAAAATTATACAAGACTGTGCTTAAACTGACACACAATATCTTTAGCGCAACGCAATCTGACTTCCAAAAATCCCTACGAAAGAATGGCCCTGACTAGCATTAACCTATACGTCTCACAAATCACTTACCTCACAAAAATCTTCGTTACTCAAGCTACTGCAATACAGTGAGCACCACTACTGCCAGCTAAATAAAAGATTCAAACTACTGAAGGCACTAACTTTTGATAGGCATAGTTAGCAAATGAAAGATTTTAATACAGAACAAACAATGTATTTACCTTAATAGTCATAATATATATATCAGTTCGTGACACCAATTCTTACAAATTTCAAAACTCCGCCATCTCTCTCCCCACGTCCACCACTGCTGGCGGCTCACCTCCAACTGCGCAACGCTACCCGCTGTTAGCATCCAGCTGCCGCTGCCCAACACCACAATGGCAGACGACAATGCAAACCAACCACAGACTGCACACGGCACAGCCTGTGATTTTTCATACAGAGCGCTATGTGGTGTTGGCGTTACCAATAAAAATACTTAAACAGCCTACTTACAACCATCGCCATTTTTACAATTGTCGGCATAGATCCATGTGTCAAAAATAAAATATAACCCCGTAATTAGGGTTTGTCACGTAAATATAAAATAGTCCATGGATATTGCAGAGTCGGTTGTGTGCTGTGCAAGATCCATGAACTATTTTATATTTACGTGACAAACATTAATTCTATGGCTATATTTTGTTTTTGACACATGGATCAATGTCGACAATTGTAAAAACGTCAATGGTACATTAGTAGTTACTAATGTAAAATTGCCACCTTCTGAAGAAGACAAATTTATATTTGTCGAAATCTAGGTAAGGAATATCTTTATCCATTGCAACTTGTCGACTGTCTATAATTTTATAATCAAATGTGTTTGATTATTCAATTATAGCACTGTCTATTGACATTATATAGTAATCCAGCTACCCTGGGCTGTCTCCTGCTTGCTAGTTTGCTAGTCTACGTATTACTGCTGTGATCACTTGACGTCGAACAGTAAGTTGGTGACGCTGTCAATTTCTGCAACCTGCGCAAAGTCATCGAAAAATTTACTTCTTGTTTTTGCGTCGCAGTACCTGTGTCTGGGCTTGTTTGTGGATATTTTTGTTGTAGATCACGGAGACGATATTTGCAATTGTATTTCCTCTGATTTGTTAGTTTGATACTGCTTGTTTAACATGGCTGCGCCAAATTTGCGCACACTGCCGCGACGCCTGCTGTGCCTGAATTAACCCATCTTATACTGTTTCAGGCACATTAGATGTCTTTACTTCTAGACACCATGAATCGACTGCTACCGGCGATAGTTTCGCTCAACAAACATCACCGTCTCTACCTCCGCAGCAGCCGACGCCATCGCACCGGTACTCAGCAACGCCATAACTCGAATTTAATGAGACTAAAGTAGATTGGGAAGAATATACTGCTATTCTATAGGCCTATTCACTGCTCTTCACATCACAGCAGAGGCTATTTTTTTCCAGCAACTGCAGGTGTTTCCGCGTATGGACTTGCAAAGAAGTTGTTCCGACGACTTAGTGGTGACCCTCAACAAATATTTTGAAGAAAACGTGCATGCGTCTGCTGCACGCTCTAGATTCTTTCGGTTAATGAAACAGCCGTGAAGAACATACCGTCAGTGGTACACTGACTTGCAAGGCCTTACTAGGCAATGTGGGTTCACGTGTAAGTGTGGTAAATATTATAGCGACGCAATGATCAGAGACGCTGTCACTCAGTATGTGACGGACTCTCGGATTCCTGAACATATCGTCAAATATCCTGACGTTATCCTGCAGCAACTATCACACATTTTGGGTTATTAGGACACTTGCGACGCTACAGTAGATCGATATGCTATCGCGCCTGTGTGTTCTTTACGTCAGACTTCTCGCTCCGTCTTTCTCATTGCTCGTTCAAAGTGGTTCAAATGGCTCTGAGCACTATGGCACTTAACATCTGAGATCATCAGTCCCCTAGAACTTAGAACTATTTAAACCTAACTAACCTAAGGACATCACACACATCCATGCCAGAGGCAGGATTCGAACCTGCGACCGTAGCGGTGATGCGGTTCAAGACAGTAGCGCCTAGAACCACTCGCTCATTCCACAATCCAAGCCGTGGATCTACAATTTTTTTGTGTATAAATGTTTCCGGAAGGTATTATGACTCACAGTGCCCCATACTTTGTCGCCAACGATTTACAGCAGTTTTGTGCCGTTTCACGCATCCACCACATCACGAATGTGGAGTTCCACCCCCAACCGGATGACGAAGCGGAAGGGTTCGTCTGCACTTTCAAGCAGCAAATGGAAAAGCTCCATGCTGCCAACAGGCGTGACCAAGTTCTGCTCTTCATTTTGTCTTTGTGCCGATAGCAGCGAAGTGGAAACTTCTTTCCAATGGAGTTGCTACAGAGCTGCCACCACTGCGCCTTGCTCCAGCTGCTGCATCCATAGCGCAGGACGGTACCTGCACCGTCTCACGCCGCTAAGAATCCCTCAGTCGCCTCTGTTTATTTCGGATGCTTTCATGGAAATCGCCGCTAGGAGAGGAGTCCATCGTTCGTTCCCTCGGACGTGTAACGTATCTCTCTCACCAGGGTACTGACGCACTGGGGCTTTGCCTTCAGACCCAGTACCCAAGCGGCCGAGGCTGCGCTCACCTTACGTTTGCTACAACCTCTGCCTTCGTCATCTTTGGCTCCTAGGAGCTCGGGAAGGACGGCGGTGGACCTGGAGCTGAATCACATGAAAGCGGACCCGACATCTACGTCGTCGCCTCCACTGTCAGCCCATGAACCCCCTCTCGTGGCTACCAGCGATGCAGCTACCACCCCTGACGTAGTATCGGCTTCGCCAGCCATGCTGGCTGCACGACATCAGCACGGGGCGGTGCACCGTTTGATTGGGCTCGACGTGGATGTTGGGCTCGACGTGGATGTTGGGCTCGACGTGGATGTTGGGCTCGACGTGGATGTTGGGCTCGACGTGGATGTTGGGCTCGACATGGATGTTGGGCTCGACGTGGATGTTGGGCTCGACGTGGATGCTGGGCTCGACGTGGATGTTGGGCTCGACGTGGATGGTACTAGCCCACCTTAGGGCACCTGCCAGGCCGCAAAAGGGGGTCTGAGTCAGCCTCACCTGCCACTCTGCCCTTCTCCCCGTCGTCGTCATTGTACTCGTCCACATCCGACCACAGTGCCGAGGTTTGGAGAGGGAGGGATGTGGTGCTATCATAAGACACTAATGACCCGCTCGCTGTCAAAAGCCCGTCAGCGTCAGGCTGCGGACTCCGAAGGGGGCGCCAGCGTCTCGGAAATCAGGCGCCGCACCGCCCCTCTCCTGGGAGATTCGCGACGCCAGCACCACAAAGGACGCCGACGACAGCGCTCAGGGTCCAGTTTGTCAGCGCAGATCGTCCCCTCAGTTCGACAGCTCAGCTCTGAGGGACAGCAGCCGACGTCATGGTTCGGTCTGCGAGAATCTACGCAGCTAGAAACATAGTTTACTGTCGTATTGACAAGAGTTTCGAAATGTTTTGGTCTTATACATGATTGCTTGTCGAAAGATAAGTAAATGTGTCTGATTATTCATTATAGCACGGTATATTGATATTCTCTAGCGTGCACAGCTAACCTGATCTGTCTCTTGTTTCCTAGTCTATAATTTACTGTTGTCACCACCCGAAGCACAACCAAGCTTTATTTCTGAAAAGTCTCTTTCTGGTACATAAGAAATCATTATAATCTCAACATTTCGCACCACTTGATCTCAAGTGAGTAACTCCTTCAGAAGATCAAAACACAACATAACATTCAAAATAACGATCATAAGCAATTTCAGAAGTGCTGTTAAAATGCCACGCTTCAAAAAGATAGAGGTTTTTCGAACAGAACTTAAACGAGTTTAAGGAAAATGACAATTACACTGAGGTGGCAAATGTCACGGGATACCTCCTAATATCGTCTCGAGCCTCCTTCCGCGTGCGGAATGCAGCAGCTCGATGTGGCGGGGCCGTGAGCGGCTCGCATTCATGCCGTTTGTTCTTTGGCATTTTGCACATCGAGTTTCGTCTTGTTTCTTCCTTACCTACTGGCGTTACGAAGTTTCTGGCTTGCCTCCTTAAGTGGCAGCTGCAGCGCTTATCGATAGTAGTACTGTCGTATTTTTTTTTTTTTTTTTTTTTTTTGTGACCGTTGGTATTTCCGGGTGGTGGTGGTGTGTGTGGTGGTCAGTCAGTTGGGATGGAGGCGCGGGTCCAGGCCAGGATTGCTGGTGGGGTGCCATGCTGCGAGAGCGACAGAGTTCGTTACCCACCGATCCTGGACGCTGAAGTTGACTGATCAGTTAACTTGTTATGAAACTTCACCATTGTGAAATCCCTTCGTTCATTTGCATGTAGTTGCTCCCTGGGCTGTTCGGGCTACCAGCAACGTATGATGTGTTGGAGGCGGCGAAATCTTGCAGCCGTCTTCTTATATTGTGATTAATTATTACATTGACTGTTACTTGCCAGTGAAGTGCACCAGCGGTATTTTCTGCCTTGTGGCTGTTAATGTCCCAGTTATCTGCCTTGCTCGTTAACATAGTTTTCCGGCGGTGTGGCCGGCCGCAGTGGCAGAGCGGTTCTAGGCGCTACAGTCTGGAGCTGCGTGACCGCTACTGTCGCAGGTTCGAATCCTGCCTCGGGCTAGGTGTGTGTGATGTCCTTAGGTTAGTTAGGTTTCAGTAGTTCTAAGTTCTAGGGGACTGATGAACGCAGAAGTTAATTACCATAGCGCTCAGAGCCATTTGAACCATTTTGAACCGGCAGTGTGCCTTTCCTCGTCGTGTTGATGCTGTCCGGCATGGCGTGTTGTTCCATAGCCTTTTCAGTTGTTTGGTTCATATTTGCTTAGCGTGTTTATTGTTCCCTCGGCTGTTTTTACAAACCAATTTCTAGAGATGTAGTGCTGTTCGTATCCTCGTCCTCGGCCGATATTTTCCATTGTTGTGCGGTTGGTTGCACGGAAGGGAATTGGTTAAATTGTTGGTCGGTTCTTGGGCTGTCCGTACTTTGGGTTGCCATCCGATTATTTAACTTCAACTCTTGGCTGCGCATCTCACCTCACCTTACGTTTGAGCTACCTCCTCAGGCAGATCCTTGGTACACTTCTGAGCATCACTTGTTCTGTTTGTTTTGATTGTGGTTTTCATTTCAGTCTGAAGTACTGTGCGATGCCTTCGGCCGTGTATTAATTCAGTTCTTTTTAAATTTTAGATAAAAGCCTTCAGCCCTGTTAAATTAGAATTTTGAAGATTGATTTTATTCAATTCTTTTCCGAAAATTTGTTCTATGTGCAATTGTTTGTAATCCACGCTCTAAGCCATTAGTTGTTCGACGTGTTATGTGTGGCCTTCAGCCGAGTATTTACGTGAACCCCTTTTTATAAGCCCTTCAGCCGTGTGTATTCTTTAAAGGAAATTTTTTTATAAGAAGTAAGAGGTTTATTTTAAATTGTTTATCTGACTTGTTGTTCAGGCCTTCAACTGTTGTTTCAAATTTGATTGTAGGACTACATCCAGCATCTCTACGATCGTCTCCATAGGAGAATAGCAGCCTGCATTGCTGCGAAAGGTGGATATACACTGTACTAGTGCCGACATTGTGCATGCTCTGTTGCCTGTGTCTATGTGCCTTTGGTTCTGTCAGTGTGATCATGTGATGTATCTGACCCCAGGAATGTGTCAATAAAGTTTCCCCTTCCTGGGACAATGAATTCACGGTGTTCTTATTTCAATTTCCAGGAGTGTATATTGAGCTGTCATGCTTGTATAGCCGTGCAAAATTGCGGAAGTGTCGCCACTGAAGGATTTTGTGCACGAACTAACTTCTCTGTTACGTCCCGTAAATGTTCGATGGGATTCATGTTGGGCATCTTGCTGTCAAAATCATTCTCTCGAATTTTCCAGAATGTTCTTCAAACCAGTAGCGAACAACTGTGGTCTAGTGACATGGCACACTATCATCCATAAATACTCCATCGTTGTTGGGTAACATGAAGTCAGTGAATAGCTGCAAAAGGCCTTTAGGTAGCAGTCGAACAAGGGGATCGAGACAATTCACAACACACCTACACTGTCATGGAGCCACCAAAAATTCTCACAGCACCTCGTTGACAACATGGGCCAATGGCTTTGCGGGTCTGCACTACACCAGGACCCTACTAACAGCTCTTATAAACTAAAATCGGGAGTCATCTGACCACGACACGATTTTCCTGTTGTCTAGGATATTGTAACAAATCCAAGGCGATGTCGTGCAACTACACTACTGGCCATTAAAATTGTTACACCACGAAGATGACGTGCTACAGATGGAAAATTCTATCGACAGGAAGAAGATGCTGTGACATGCAAGGGATTAGATTTTCAGAGCACTCACACAAGGTTCGCGACGGTGGCGACACCTACAACGTGCTGACGTGAGGAAAGTATCCAACCGATTTCTCATACACAAACAGCAGTTGACCGGCGTTGCCTGGTGAAACGTTGTTGTGATGTCTCGTGTAAGGAGGAGAAATGCGTACCATCACGTTTCCGACTTTGATAAAGGTCGGATTGTAGCCTATCGCAATTGCAGTTTATCGTATCGAAACATTGCTGCTCGCGTTGGTCGAGATCCAATGACTGTTAGCAGAATATGGAATCGGTAGGTTCAAGGGTAATACGAAACGCCGTGCCGAATCCCAACGGCCTCGTATCACTAGCAGTCGAGATGACAGGCATCTTATCGGCATCGCTGTAACGGATCGTGCAACCACGTCTGAGTCAACAGATAGGGACGTTTGCAAGACAACAACCATCAGCAAAAACAGTTCGACGATGTTTGCAGCAGCATGGTCTATCAGCTCGGAGACCATGACTGCGGTTACCCTTGAAGCTGCATCACAGACAGGAGCGCCTGCGATCGTGTACTCAACGACGATACTGGGTGCACGATTGGCAAAACTACATTTTTTCGGACGAATCCAGGTTCTGCTTACAGCATCATGATGGTCGCATCGGTGTTTGGCGACATCGCGGTGAACGCACATTGGAAGTGTGTATTCGTCATCGCCATACTGGCGTATCGCCCGGCGTGATGGTAAGGGGTGCCGTTGGTTTCACGTCTCGGTCACCTGTTGTTCGCCTTGGCAGCACTTTGAACAGTGGACGTTACATTTCAGATTTGTTACGACCCGGTGCTCTACATTCGATCCCTGCGGAACCCCACATTTCAGCAGGATAATGCACGACCTCATGTTTCAGGTCCTGTAGGGGCCTTTCTGGATACAGGGAATGTTCCACTGCTGCCCTGGTCAGCATATTCTCCAGGTCTCTCACCAATTGAAAACATCTGGTCACTGGTGGCCGAGCAAATGGCTCGTCACAATACGCCAGTCAGTACTCTTGATGAACTGTGGTATCGTGTTGAAGCTGCATGGGCAGCTGTACCTGTACACGCCATCCAAGCTCTGTTTGACTCAATGCCCAGGGGTATGAAGGACGCTATTACGGCCAGAGGTGGTTGTTCTGAGTACTGATTCCTCTAGATCTATGCACCAAAATTGCGAGAAAATGTAATCACATGTCAGTTCTAGTATAATATATTTGTCCAATGAATACCCGTATATCATCTGCATTTCTACTTGGTGTAGCAATTTTAGTGACCACTCGCGTCGGTCGTCTACTGCCAAAGCCCATTTCGACGCCTTGTCTTAAAGGGTACGTTCATCACTTGTTTCACTTAGCTTTATGCGCATACTTCTAGCAGTTTTGCTTGTCTGTTAGCACTGGAAACTCTAGTCGAAAGCCTCTACACTAGGTCGTTAAGTGAAGGTCTCTGGCTACTGCATTGCCCTTAGTGTGGCGTAATACATCAAATAAGGTACTATCGGAATATTCCTTGTGGATCTCGATATATTTAATTCCCTAACCAAGTCCAAAATTGAATGTCCCATACCTGTAGTTCCAACTACCATTCCGAGTTCTGTCTGTTATTTCCCATCGTGCGGTCATAATCACGTCGGAAGCTTTTTCACATGACTCACCTGAGCACAAATGACAGCTCCGCCAATGACATTTTATACCGCGCATACGCGATACTAGTATCATCTATATATGTTAGTATCGCTGTCCCATGACTTTTATGGCCAGTGTAAATCACATGCTCCTAAAAATCAAACGTTCCTTGTATAAAACAGTTTCGATGGTTCCAAGATTTATCCCAGAAAATCTCGCTCAAACCTGGCTGCTGTTAAACATCCTCTTGCTTCCATTGCACATGCGGAATGGTTACATATATTTTAGCTAAACAGTCAATCATCATCTGCACATACAGAGATTGCATTAAAAATTAACCATTTCAGAAAGGTTTACCTGAAATAAAAGACTATTATAAACACGACAAACAACATATTAATGAGATCAGTTAACACAAATTTAAACACTCACTCTCTGTGGAATGTAAACTGATTAGTAATGGCCATCAAGCTGCAACAGTTTCCAGCGAAATAAAAAAGGCCTTTCGCTGGGGCTACACGAGGGCATAATTAGCAAAACTTTAGCTGCAGTTCCTGATCTAAGCACAAATTTTCTAGTCACACACTAAACACCTTTACAAAAATGACCAAATTCAGTATTCTGATCGCCTCTATTCATTTTTAAAGAACCGATTTTGGGCCATCTGCCCATATTCAGATCACTTGTTACAGTTACAGGGTGGCCTGTCCATACAGAACTGCAAGTTGTCTCGTTGAGTTATGACAGTGGTTGGTTGGGTGGTTGTTTTGGGGGAGGAGACCAGACAGCGAGGTCATCGGTCTCATCGGATTAGGAAAGAACGGGGAGGGAAGTCGGCCGTGCCCTTTCTTAGAAACCATCCCGGCATTTGCCTGGAGCGATTTAGGGAAATCACCGAAAACCTAAATCAGGATAGCCGGATACGACAGTGGACTTGCAGTTCTGTATTGAAAACTTTCTTAATGGCTATAACGAGTGCTCTGAAGATCGGCAGATGGCCCGAAACCGCCTATTTAAAAACAAATGAAAGCGATCTGAAGACTGAAGTTGGAATCGCGGTAACTCAGTAATGACGTAATTCGAGTTTTGATAACCACACTCATTTGCTAGTCGTGCCACAATGATCTGTGTCAAAGACGTCGAAAACCACTAACAAAATTGCACACTACACCACAGAGTGACGGGTGCTAAAAGAGTGTACTCTGTGCGATTTGACACGGGACTACCTTTGCTACTGTCGTCCTTCGACAACCCACAACTCAGTTCAAGCGAAATTCCACGACAGTCCTCGTAGCTGCGTATTTCACACTCTCGACAAAGGGAATGTACACTGTCTGTGCGCAGTGGTACCTCAACATACTTGATGCCAACCTTCTTGGATAAACAAACAATAGTCCACCTTTGGTAAACTACTTGATAGCCTGTTGGTTCACATTTGGATGCCAGCGATTCTTCTTGTCATGGATTCCACAAGTTCTTGGTAGGCTCACGGAAGCATGTGGCACACGATGTTTTCTCACAGGTCTCACAGTTCCCGTAAAGTACGCGCAGGCCGTTTGTATGCCTTCACCGTCGAGGAAGAACATCAAACTAGAAGGGCAGCAGGTAGTCCGAAATAATAGTCATAGCTGTCATACAAACAGAAACGTGTTACATCCGTCCTGGCTATAGTTTTCCTTTGACACATTTTCCAATGTTGATGATCGTGTGACGACCGCATTCATAGAAAACGATGTCGTTAAGTCAACATGGGAACACACAGTGGTCGTTTATGGCGGAGCGCCATACTGAAGAAAGCACGCCGGAGGATATGCACCCAACCACTTACGCCAGCACCTGCCTTGCACTCTGTTATCACATTTGTCACAGATCGCCCCTTTCCCGCTACACAGATCAGGCAAGCCTCCGATCTTCACATTCTTCATGTAGTATTTCATCGTCCTTCAAACACTTTCTGCAGATAACCAGGAGAGCATTACGCGAATAACACACCAGCTTCGCCGAAATGTTCGTCCCTACTCCCAAGCTCACCAAGCCATAACAACCTGCCCTTTGTCAGGGATACTTCTAACTGTGGACTTTCCCATTTGCGGTGCCGCAGAACGAGATAAGGAAAGTAAACTAATAGAACAGAGGAGATTGGTGATTAGTCCGATTACATGCTTTCTTTACCGCGTCACGTACACGTAACGGCACAAGGCACCATGCGATCTCCCGGTGGCGCGGTCATAATCTTCTGGCTCATCACACACATCTTTTTACTCGAAAATATTCCGGAAATCTAACAAAAGAAAAAATTGATGCGCAGAAGCGCTACGTCTCATAAAACATAACAGTTACTCCGACAATTATTACTATATTTTGTAACAGACCACTGAAGATGGCTAATACGAGAATCACTAACAGGTAACGCCCCCAAAATTATTTTGCAACAGTTAATGTATGTAGAGAAAGGTCCTTATAGGTGCTTCATGTTTCGTGTCTGCTGTACGAGTGTGAATTTTGTAACAGTTCTGACGGCTGGCAGAGCCATGGTGAACATTCATTAAGGAATTCATTCATTTGATTGATCAATTTCACTGCCGTGACACTCTGCATTCTTACGTTGTAAGTGATGTCTATGCAAGACACTTGTTACCAGAAATCTGCCGTAACTGACGTCTTGGTGGTGGAACGCGAAACAGTAGTGAACATATATAACCTTCGTGTGCAGTGTGTGGTATTAAGACTGTCGTTAGGAGTGCATGTGGGCCATGGGTGAAAAGGGTGAAACTGTCAGGATATGCAGGAACTGAGCTCCATGGTCGGCTACGTTTGGGACATAGTGTCACTGCCACATCTCTCGACAAGGTGATTCGCGTGGATGCCATTATTCGTGCAGACCGGCGCATGTCGACCCGACAGCTGGCTCTGCAGCTGTCGGGGACCACTGGAAGTATGTATGCAATGAATGAGACTTTCAAATATTCAAAGATGGGCTCAAGATTGTGTGTTAAGAGTTATAAAGTAAGGTGAAACACAACAACGTTTCACATAATTGTTAAAAAATTACTATACCTCTTAGCAAACAGTTATTAATTACGAGCAGCCCTATTACTTAAAATTTATATAGAAGGTAACAGATGCAGATGAAAATATCTTCGGATTTTTGGAATATAAAAAACACTTTTCCTGCACATGCACCCAACTGTCTCGCCGACATTGGTGTGACTCGTTTAATGAATTTGTGTAATTCTTCTTATTCATTTTCATTTATGACAGCTTTGTCATCAGCGAATCCATTACATCTATATAATGATTTCTAATTCTGATAAAGGCGATGGAGACAACTGTCGAAAGCTCGAGTACTTTTTTCGATGTGACGCCGCTTGCAAACAGAGAACATTACTTTGAAGCGAATCTTATAACTGATATCAGTTCACATTGAATTTTACCCTCACTCTGTCTTAAAGGTTGTCTTAAAGGTTCTCAGTTTTCCTTCCAATTCTTCTGTACATTATTCATCACAACTCGGATGCATCAGCAGTGAAGTTCATTGAGTGATGATTCTCACACATGTCGGATAATGCTATTTTTGGAATTGTGTGAGTGGTGTTTTTCCGAATGTCTGATGGTATCACCAGACTCGTACATTCTACACAACAACTTCAATAGTTATTTCCCCCAATGATTTCACAAATTCCCGTGGAATGTTATCCATTCCTTCGGCCGTATTTGATCTAAACTCTTCTAAAGTTCTTTTAAATTCTGTTTCTAATATATGGATCCCCCAAATTCTTCTTCTATCAAGTCATAAGACAAGTCCTCCACCTCATAGATGTCGTTAGTGTACTCTTTTCACCTATCGCATCTTATAACTTCTTCGATTTCTTTACAATTTCATGCGGCCGTTGCGCCTTAGCTTCCTTGCAAGTTCTAGTTATTTAATCGTTAAGTTACTTCTTTCTACTTCGTTCTTGAGTGGATCAGCTAGAGTATTACTTCTTTTAACCATCCATTCTACTTCAGGTGGACTACCTCCTGAGCTATTCATTCGCGCAGTGTCTATAGCCTCTGAGCACTTCAAGTTTACGTGTCACATTTCTTTGGGCGTTGATTCTTTCTAGCAAGTATCTTAAACTCTGGCGTGCTCTTCATGATCACTAAATTGTGATCTTTAGTCCGTATCTTCTCCCGTATAGGCCTGGCAATCCAATATCTGATTTTGGAACCAGCTTACTTTCTGAATTACCCCTTCATTGTCCTCATATACTTTCGCTATTTCTTTGTAATCTGCTTGCAAGGTTGGTATGTATGCCTAAACTCTTGTGGTTGGTGATGGTTTGCTGCCTACTATGATGAGAACAACCCTAACACTGAACTGTTCACAGGAATTCATTATCAGGCCCAGCTTTCTATTCATAACGGATGTACCGCCATTACATGATTTGCTTGCTTAGCCTGTTGCTCAGCGTGTTCGATCTGAGAGCTGACTGGTCTCTGTAATAATAAAAAGAAAAAAGACTGAGTGAAGCGATGAACAACGAACTCTAACGGATGTCGACAGAAATAAGACATGCAAAGGCGGCCGAACGTCCCCGCATTGGGCCTCCCGGCCAACAACGCCACATGATGGTATCATTTGTTATTTCTATCAATATTACTCCACACTCATCTTCTTTTCGTGTCATTTCACTGACCATCACCATCTACATCTAAGCTTAGCATTTCCCTTTTCAGATTTTCTATCTTCCCTAAACGTTCAAACTTCTGCATTCCACACTCCGACTCACATAACGATATCCTTTCGTTGATATTACTAGTTCTGTAATTACTTACTTCTCTGGCTAAATTAAATCACCAAAGGCCACTAAATTTAAAAAAAATGTGAGCTGTTACTTGACCTCGTCTGCACGCACCATTGTAGTCATCTGCAATGGCATGATTATTCTGACATGTGGTATAATTAAAATGGTGATTGTGAAGTGTACATATGCAGCACATCCGGCGTGATGAATCAGTTTAATGTTTCAGTTCGTTGCAAATTCTATTTGGTCAGCATAAACAAAGTTTCTTCCTTTATTCCACTCAACGTTAGTATAGCCTGATAAGTAAGCAAAGAAAACATAGATGAATGTGTATATTTTATTGACTCACAGACAGCAATACGAGTAACAGTATTTAGTCTGTTAGGTAACAAACAAATCATAAAATTACAACTATAGTGTAGATGTCGCAGTAACTTTATATAGCGTGACACTGAAGCGTAAGTGAGAGAGCCACAAATCTTGCATTCGGCAGCTGTCAGACCATTATCGGTTTTGTACAGTAAATCAGTCTTTGTGCATGATAATAATCATATAAATGTAACTATACCACAGAGGTAATGAGACCAGTCATACTGCCACAAAGAATAAGAGGGAAATATTCACTTAAAGGAGCAGTGTATGCATTTCTTTTGAGATATCTTTTTATTTAGCAACAGTCAAGAGGAAAGAGTAAGAGTGGAAGAGCAAGAACGGAGTGGTCGTATTGAAATAGTCTGAGACAAGGATGTAGTTTTTCGCCTTCAGTGTTTAGTCTATCATAGAAAAAATCTACACATAAATAAGAAAGGTTCAAGAGTGAGGTTAAAATTCAAGGTGGATGGATATCAGTTACAAGATTCGCTTCAAAGTAATGTTCTCGATTTGCAAGCAGCGTCATTTCGAATGTAATTATGTTAGTTAGGTATAAGTAGTTCTAAGTCTAGGGGACTGATGACCTCAGATTTTAAGTCCCATAGTGGTTAGAGGCATTTGAACCATTCTTCCTGCTTCTCTTGTAATACCAACAAAAGGGTTTTGTAATTCACTCAAATTAATATATGTAACTCATTTCTTCCTTTATCTTTCTAGCATGTCCATTGATACGAAAATAAATTCCAATAATGCTCATCAATGGCAACTTCCCCCCCCCCCCCCCCCCCCCACCCCTTTCCGCTCTCTCACTCCAGTATCCGCCAACTTAAACGCGTACTTGTGATATTACAAATAGTTTTTTCTTGTAATACTGGTGACTGTTGTTGATCATTTTTGTGATAAAGCAAAGAACGGTTAAAGTAACATTAACAGAAACCTCTGACTTCTAAGCGAAACTAGTTCGCCTCCAGAATGTCGTGATTTGAAGCATTTACTTTTAGCTCACTGCGCGGGCTCATATACGGTGATCTTTGTGCACAGCCTGTGATGACAGCGAGTGAATATTCAGATGCGCAGCTCCAGCTGCCACCGCCAGCTGTGTCTCGTAACTGTGTGTCGACCACAGGGATTGCGGTTTCATTTGTGGTCGCCGCGTTCAAACGAGAGCGCAGCAAGAATTAATGACGACACCCGTAGGAGAGGACCCAGTTTGCTCATTAAACAACTCGGTTTAATAAACCCTCTCTTCAGCACCCCGGTGTTACGAGGTGCATTCCGTAGTTAATGGAACGAAACAGAGGAAATATTTCCGCGGGCTCTTCACAATTGTAGAAACGTTGTTCGTTTGTTAAGTCGTCGGAATGTACAATAGCGCTGTAGGTGACAGAGTGACCCGAGAAATATTCTGCTTGTTTCCTGCTTTGTGTCTTGATAAAAAGAGCCGACGTAACAATTTCATGTTACGGCCTTTTCTACAGTATTTCTTCAGGTCCTCCAATGTTACCTCTTTCTTTCCTCTGTATGTTGTTATTTTTTTTTAAATTAATTTTTCTTCATACCCATTTAGCCTTCAGTACTGCGGAACGTAGTTCTAGAACAGTGTCTGTCTGTTGCTCCCGAATGTTTGATGTTTTCTCGTTCCTGTTTCTTTTTTCTGAGATCCCGGATTTCGTCAATTTCTATTTCCACAGATACAGGGGTATTTGCATTGTTAGCCTGTTCTCTTTCATTCTATACGTATCCATAAACGGATGTCTCAGCTTTGCCACTACCGAGGATATTTTACGTGGAATTTAATAGAGCTATATCTGTTAAGCTTTTCTTATTCTCCCACCCCCTTTTTTGTGTTTTGCTCAGTATGTTTCTAATGAAGTTTCATTCAAATTCCTCTAGTTTTTCCATCCTGTAGTTCGGTATTAAGTAGTCACAGCGTATGAAATGTCCGAGCATACAATCGTCATATAAATATTCTGATCTCCCCACTGTCGTACGGTCCGTTAGCGGCGTATACCTAAAAATCATTTGTTTTTAGTTAAACCTCAAGCTCCGTTTTTAGTTAAACTATGGTCTGTCAGTTTTACTAATTCTTACTTTCATAGCAAATATTTCTATTCCACTCTGTTGTGTGGGTTCCTCAAGCTTATATGGTACCTATTTGCTTTTCTTTATGTTATGACGCATGTTATTTTGTTTTGTTGCGCTCATCTGCAAAAGTAGGAAGCTGATCTTATTCTCTTCTGCTTCTTTCCTAGAATTATTTGTTACTGTTTTATCAGTATTGAGTTCCAAATTCTAGACAATATCAATAGTATTCTACAACACAAATAAACAATCTAAGCGATGACACAACCAACTGCCTTCCAATAGACCTCTTTCTAATTCGTAACAATCCTTTTTATGGTTTGTAGGTAGTTAATGGTAGTTCCCAGCATTATGTCTATACGATACCATTACGAAGATACGATTACCATTTGAAGGTATCAGTGAGCCTCAATCATTGGAAACAGAACATCAGAATTGTTGGGGAGTGTGAATGGGTACATCCTATTGGAGGAATCATTGCAACATACTCGTAAGTGATTGAGACAAAGCGCAAGGAATGTAAATTAAGATGGCTGCGTGGGTAGCGACATCACTCTCCTCCTGAACGGAAATGAAGGTTCTGCGTCACTACAGTTGATATTCTACAAACAAACATTAACGAAATTTTTGACTGCATGCTTATTGGGCACGATGTCTCAAGAACGAAATATGCGCTATTCACAGGAGATGTCGCAATGAGATGAAAATTTTGTGACAGGTAGTGTGTGTATCTGCTAAAATAAATACCTCTTTTCCTTGGGAAGGTGGGCGTGTATGATCATTTACCCCATCCAAAATAATGAAAACAATGACCGTTCTCCAATCTGTGATTTAGCATGAATTTCATTTCTCTTTCTCGATACTCTTCCTGTCACCTTATTTCGATGTCGACCCGAGACACGAGGTAGTATCAGGCGTGCCCTCTAGCTGTGGTACAGCTAGTTCTCTATGTCGCTGGTTTTTTGATCTCTTATTTATTGAGTTTCTGCTGCAGAATTCTGAGTCCAGTCCGATATTTCGCATAAAGATATCTAAAACTGCAAATCATGGCCTTTAGCTCAGAGCATCGATCAGAGTAGAGGTGTATAATCTTGTCATTTAGTGCATATTACACGTAACGACTTGTTATCATAGGAGTTGATGACATATTCAGACTCCCGTCTCTTCATACACCAGAATGCTACATATTCAAATTTGCTTCACTTTGCATGAATGCTAAATGGTGTCTCAAAGGAAATTTGCCCAATTTTAAGCAAAAAGTAGGAATATATATGACATCTGCAAGAGATGCGTTCAAGGAAGCGCATAATGTACACTTGACTGCACAAAAATTTACAAGCTGAAATCGCAGCCAGAGCTAGTCTGGTTCAGCACCGACTTGATTGAATGCAATACACCTTATTTTCTATTTAAGAGTGTCCTGGGATCATACACATGAGGAATCATTGCTTTAAATATTACAGGAAAGTCATAGCTCTTTATTCAGTATTCCTGATCTGTTCGCAGAAAGCCCAAAAACGTTACTGCAAATAGAGTACGCTGGTATTATCTACAGATAAAGTGCATATTAACCGAACTGATATAAGTTCATAAATTCTGTAATTCGATAAACACTTGCTTTTCGGCGTAAAAGACACACTACTGCGGTTCAATGTATTGCATATGAAGCACTCCATTGTGTCATATCAAACACATTTCGATGATGTACAGACGATTTCTGAAATATGCGACAGACTTTTAGCTAAAAACTAGAGAGAGCCGCTTCTCGCGGAAAATGACCTCCCTGGAGACATGTTCACGGTTATTACACTGTAAAAAAAATGGTTCAAATGGCTCTAGGCACTATGGGACTTAAAATCTGAAGTCATCGGTCCCCTAGACTTAGAACTACTTAAACCTAACTGACCTAAACACGTCAAACCATTCATGCCACAGGCAGAATTCGAACCTGAGACCGTAGCAGCAGCGCGGTTCCGGACTGAAGCGCCTAGAACCACTTGGTCACAGCGGCCGGCGCTACACTGTAACAGACTGACATTCTGTCGTGGTGTATTATGTCTGAAAGCGCACCATTCTTTCTACAATCAACGAAAGTACACGAGCAGTATTAAGTGTTTGCACTACATCGCATTCAGTCGAGGCGTGTTACTCAAGCGCCATGCTTCATCGTCAACAAATTATTCGCCATCGCTCTTGTGAAGGAAAGGTATATGACAGATCGGAGTGCGTGACAACAAACGACGTTCCTAAGAACACTTATAAGTCGTTAGTGAGATACTGAAGAACCCGTTAAGCATGTGGGAATTGTGCTTTGGCTTGTAGCAACATCTATCCAGGGTAACGAACGTGTCAACACGTCACTGTAAAATTCTCTTTCAAATGACGTGCAGTTGAAACACACTACTGTGTTTTTAGCGTCGGTGGACACGATTTGGCGGCCGGGCCACTTAGCAAACGCGCGGTCATCGTGGAGAGTCCCCGTGGTGATCATCGACTCTACTTTATCAAGTACAGTGTAAGCCGTGACAGGCAGAACGTTTTATTTTCCGACGGATCGGTGTCGTCTTCAGTGAATGACGATCCAGTGAAAGTATACAGATCCAGTCTTTCAACCCCATATACACCAATGAGTGGTCTTGCAGTAGCTGAGAATCTTTGACAGTTTGAGGCTGCAAGTGCTCCCGTGGATTCGGAATTCTTCACACAATAGATGGTCGACTTGATACTGCCTATTATACCATCATTATGTGGTTGTATGACAGGTATCTGTGAAAGAAACGGAAGGGATGGGTGGGAATTCGTGACTTCCAGACAGTTGCAGTGGCGAAATTTGAAAATTTGTACAGGAGTGGGACTCGAAGACGGATTTACCGCTTCTCACGAATGGTTCCCTCAACCGTTTTGGCCTTCCGGCACGGTCCATGACCGACTCTTCAGTTGAAACTTATCGCACACTACAGTGCAGCGCCCTTCGTACACCAATCATCTACTCGCAAACTGATGAATCCCGTAGAAATTTCTACGTGTTTAGAGGGAGCGTCCTGATGCAAAATCTCAAAAACTTATTAATTCTTCTGTCACACCAACTATCACAAGTATTCTTTGCTTTTCTGAGCAGATCTGTACATCCCTAATGTGACTGGCTCCTGCATAACACTGTGAGTAATTCGTATTAAAGCCACAGTCACTTTTAGGGCTCCACACCTTAAACGGTAAATACAGAACCATGTTAAGACTCATTTTCCTCAGGAACGGAAAGAGGTATCAATTAGAAATTGGTGTCAAATGCTGTTTACGGTCCCTTGGTCGCGTGAAAAATGTAAGTTTGTAAGTAATTGCAATCAAAAGATACGTCCGTTTTGTTAAGATCCCTTTTCTCAGGGATGAGTAGAGATATCATGCTGAAATTTATGTTGATTGCCAAGGTCCCTTGATGCTGAAAAATTTTGTTTCTATATCAGTGCAGACAAAAGATACGGCCGTTTAATTCACATATTTTGACACTCGCAAACTCACTCATTAAAACCTGAGCTAAGATATCTGTATTCACGGATCTACATCTACATTTATACTCCGCAAGCCACCCAACGGTGTGTGACGGAGGGCATTTTACGCGCCACTGTCATTACCTCCCTTTCCTGTTCCAGTTGCGTATGGCTCGCGGGAAGAACGACTGCCGGAAAGCCTCCGTGCGCGCTCGGAACTGTCTGATTTTTCATTCGTGATCTCCTCGGGAGGTATAAGTAGGGGGAAGTAATATATTCGATACCTCCTCCAGAAACGCACCCTCTCGAAACCTGGACAGCAAGCTACACCGCGATGCAGAGCGTCTCTCCTGCAGAGTCTGCCACTTGAGTTTGCTAGACATCTCCGTAACGCTATCACGGTTACCAATTAATCCTGTGACGAAACGCGCAGCTCTTCTTTGGATCTTCTCTACCTACTCCGTCAACCCGAACTTTTCCAATCATTTGGAACCTTCGGTTCCTTTAGAGACTTGTGGTACACGGCTGTTAGAAGGGGGGCAAGTTCTTTCGTGTACTCTGTGTAGAATCGAATTGGTATCCCGTCAGGTCCGGTGAACTTTCCTATGTTGAGTGATTCCAGTTGCTTTTCTATTCCTGGGAACTTATTTCGATGTTAGCCATTTTTTCGTTTGTGCGAGGATTTAGGAAGGAACTGCAGTGCGGTCTTCCTCTGTGAAACAGTTTTGGAAAAACGTGTTTAGTATTTCAGCTTTACGCGTGTCATTCCCTGTTTCAATGCCATCATCATCCCGGAGTGTCTGGATATGCTGTTTCGAGCCACTTACAGATTTAACGTAAGATCAGAACTTCCTAGGATTTTCTGTCAAGTTCGTACATAGAATTTTACTTTCGAATTCACTGAACACTTCACGCATAGCCCTGCTTACGCTAACTTTGACATCGTTTAGCTTCTGTTTGTCTGAGAGGTTTTGGCTGAGTTTAAACTTGCAGTGAAGCTCTCTTTGCTTTCGCAGTAGTTTCCTAACTTTGTTGTTGGACCACGGTGGGTTTTTCCCGTCCCTCACAGTTTTACTCGGCACGCACCTGTCTAAAACGCATTTTACGATTGCCTTGAACTTTTTCCATAAACACTCAACGTTTTCAGTGTCGGAACAGGAATTTTCGTTTTGATCTGTTAGGTAGTCTGAAATCTGCCTTCTATTACTCTTGCTAAACAGATAAACCTTCCTCACTTTTTTTATATTCCTATTTACTTCCATTTTCAGGGATTCTGTAACGGCCTTATGATCACTGATTCCCTGTTCTGCGCTTACAGAGTCGAAAAGTTCGGATCTGTTTGTTATCAGTAGGTCCAAGATATTATCTCCACGAGTCGGTTCTCCGTTTAATTGCTCGAGGTAATTTTCGGATAGTGCACTCAGTATAATTTCACTCGATGCTCTGTCCCTACCACCCGTCCTATACATCTGAGTGTCCCAGTCTATATCTGGTAAATTGAAATCTCCACCTAAGATTATAACCTGCTGAGAAAATTTATGTGAAGTGTATTCCAGATTTTCTCTCAGTTTTTCTGCCACTAATGCTGCTGTCGGGAGGTCGGTAAAAGGTGTCAATTATTAACCTAGCTCGGTTGTTGAGAAAAATAACGATTAAGTCCGGACAGAACCCCAGAGCTCGAGTCCTTCTCTCACGACTAGGTTTTATTTTCCTTTGTTCTTCTCTTTTTGGGCTATGGAGTGTACAGATGTGAATTTGCAAGTCGCTTAAAATACGGTTATTTTGTAGCAACAAACAGTGCTAATAGGACTACACTGTCTGACAAAAAGCGTGAAGCACCTGTAACACATGGTAGGAGACAATGTAACTTCATAAATGTACACCCCACTAGTAGGTATGTATGTATGTAATTAGAACAGGATTTCCTTGTGTCAATTTAGAATAGCCGCCAGAGTGGATTAGTGTTGTTTGCGCTGTGCCATGAATTAATGATTCAAAGCACAATTGAAGCCCTCCCCATGTAGTAGCTTGCTCCAGCACTGACGATGCAATTCAGCCTCGGCAGAGGGCACACCGAAGGGCAGAATAGTTGAGCATATTACCACAGCGAAGCTGGAGCAAGGAAGAAGCAATAGCTTGGATCTAGAGCTATCGAGGGGATGAGGCTGTAGCAGCAAGAGAATACTTAGCGCGACTGTCTTAAAGGGCTGGTTCGAGGAGCAGGCTGCCGAGCAATGGTACCTGACAATACGGCTGGTTGTCGGCTCCTGCCAGCGGGTTATAGTGTTAATGGAGGACGAAATAGCCTCTGTCGTCATGGGGACTTCCAAGGTGAAGCTCGAGTGCAGCTACAGAGACTGCATAGAGCCATCGAGGAAGCACAACAGGTGGGCAACTGAGATGGCGTCAGCTGAATTCAAGGACAGCCAAGTACGCGTGGGGAACTGTGAGACCAGCCACGAAGACTCTGGGCCTGGGCTGGCAGAGACTCGTTATCAACGCAGAGGGTCAGTTCATGTTCTGAGGGACTGGACAATATTTGGCTTCTTGGTTCCAGAGAGTGTAGTGCTGGTAAGCACCAGCCAGAAGTGAACCGTGTTGTGGGCTCTTGAACGGCGTTGCATGAGAAGAGTGGCAAATAAATTGTATTCGGCGGAAACAGTGATGAACAGACAATTGTGCCTGTTGAGCTTTAGCTGCCCGTTTTCTCTGTTGTCATGAAAGTGGAGCCCCTACAAGGCCAAGGTGAAACTAATCCAGAATCTGCAAGAACGCAAAGATTCGCGTTGACAACATTGAATTAAAAGTTCTCGGGTTTCCAGATGCGTCTAGAAATTAAAATTACTCGATCCTTGGCCCAGGCACTCCTTGCCCACTGTCAATTGGTATGACTCCCGGTGGGCTGCTGGTGCGTCCCTTATATACACTAGCTACCGTCTGTGACGTTACTGGTGCCCGCGGAATCGCCGTATACGGGCATGCGTTGACTCGGCGTTCGATGCGTGCTCTTCAACTGCGCGATCGCTGGACTCCACGCCGTTCTCAGCTGCTGGCCACCGTCTCTGTTTTCGGTGTTATTGGTGATTTTTATTTCAGTGGCTTCTTTAAGTACACAATTCCAGAAGTGGTTTGTGCGAACCACAACGGATGTCTCGTCAAATTTTTTTTTGGCGTCCTTTTTCTAAAGCATGCTCGGCTAAAGCAGGTTTCTCGTGGTAGCGTAGGCCTTAGAACCCCTCACGCTCTTTCCTGCGTTGTTCCACAGTGTGTATTGTTTGTCCGATGTAAGACTGGTCACACTCGAAAGGCATCTTGTAGACTCCCAGATATTCTGAGACCTGCTGCGTTTTTATCTGGTCTCAGTAACTGACGAATTCTCGTCGCAGGCATGAAGATCGATCTGATCTTGGGTCGTTTCGACAGGCGGCTTGTCTTGTCCGACACAGATCTACAGGAAAGCAAAAACATAACTTCCTTTTCCTGTTCCTGTCGGTGGTCTTGTTTACAGTCTTGTCCAACTTGGGAAAAAATTAAATCTGATGATGAGAGCCTCAGGATTCTTGATTTCAAAACAATAACATGAGTTTTTAAAATAACTATGTCGATATGAATTTTTTTTTCACTGCAGAATACATATTGACACAGCAATGGGAAAAAAATTTCCACAACTTACCTCACTAGTTTATTTTACTGTGCAGATAACCAACCTCACTGATTGTCCACATATTGAATCATACCATTCTCCAGCCAGTTTCATACATACAAGAAAAAATACATTTTCGACTGCATTTTCAATCAAAGATCAGTCACTTCTAATTGTTGATCTGGATACTACACGAGCACCTATTCATTGGGGAGCGTAAACACACAGTGCATAAAGTGCTGATCATTACGAGTCCGCACCTCGTGGTCGTGTGGCAGCGTTCTCGCTTCCCGCGCCCGGCTTCCCGAGTTCGATTCCCGGCGGGGTCAGGGATTTTCTCTGCCTCATGATGACTGGGTGTTGTGTGATGTCCTTAGGTTAGTTAGGTTTATGTAGTTCTAAGTTCTAGGGGACTGATGACCATAGATGTTAAGTCCCATAGTCCTCAGAGCCATTTCAATCAGTTTTTGATCATTACGATATTTCTGAGTTCGTTATCTCATCAGAAAATATGGGACGTAGCAGTCTGAACTGTAATGAGAATATCAAGGTCTCTTCAGCAACTCTGCAGAGAGCCAAATGTGTCGGCAACTCTAGGAAAACGCTGTTAGAACATTGGGAGACATCTGTCCTTCAGGAACATTACTGTATTCCGTAACTTCAGAACGTCCAATGGTCCTAGTACATTACTTACTGCCACTCGCACAGGCTTGCAGAAGGCTTGAACGCTGCTTTGACGCAAAGGTACTGTATTACTTTTATGCCCAGCCTCAGTGGGTTTTCTAAGGCACTTTACACGTAATGCCTTCTCAAGTGAGTTGCAACCGTTAATGATAACACACTGTCCGTAAGGCAGATGCCACTTGAACTGATCCAGATTTAATTACGACATAGTACCGTGTCTGATTGCCATTATTTTAGATTTATTTATTTACTGGCTGTATTCTGTGTCTTTCCAGTATTGCAATTTATGTTTCTCTTTCAATTTCCTTTGTCGATCTCCTTAACTGACTTCCTCCCCAATTTCCGAAGTCATGCCTCCCATTATTTTCTCTCGTAGACTAGGCAGACACTTCAACAGAACTTGACTGGCCCATTTAATCGTAAAATTAATAATAGCAACAACACACGCTTATTTCTTTTCCTTAACGGCTTTATAGCTCTAAGAATTTATCATATTCTAGACAGATTTCGAGCCACTTATTTATTTTCATAATACCTTACATCGCATTACAAACCTCCATCCTCTTATAGAGCTTTCAAAAAAAGAAAATCTTTAATTCACGCGCAATAAAATCCAAAGCTGGACACAAACTCTGAACATACTCTTCAACCCCTGTTCCTCTAACTCATTCCATCAGCCTGTAAGACCATGGCTGCAAACGTTACTGTGATGCTAGCCGCATAAGTACATGCGGCGCGAAAATACCTATATAGACTCCGTAACTTCACCGTACCAATACAAGAACAAAACAGAAAACAAAACTGGATATTCATTTTGAATCCCAAAGCGAAGAAAATTTGCGCTATAACCATCTCGAACGAAACTAGTTTCCTGTCACCTTGTCGCTCCTGCAGCTTATTTAGTGGCCCAAAGTATATCACATTTCTAGTGAAACCAAAACATAAAACCAATTATACAGGCACTAAATTTGCCGTAACTACAACATTTGAATGTTAACAACGACCACAGTCTTCTGATATCTAGAAGTTACTCTTCCGACAGTCTTAATTTACCCCTAACTCCAATAACTCAACAAAAGAAGTCTTGTGTAAAGAAATTTCATGCACTGAGGGTGTTACAACCTACCGCATGTTAAAGAAAAGCCTTAACAACGGAACGACAGCAACATCATGACAAAAATCTCCAGGATGCACATAAAAAATAAGCACCACACATCACCCAACGAACTATGATGGATACACCTAACATAAACTGTCACGTTTAAAGACAAACCACAATTACCGAAAAATATTCTAGTGTTTCAGCTCTTCCATAGAAACTTGTTCTACAGATGACTATTATTTGATAGATGATGGATTCCATGATGTTTTCTTGAGTTTATAATATCAATTTCTACAGCACAAAGTAGTCGGTTTTCTTTATTGTAAGACAACCAGTGCACACAGATAAAAAACGTATTGCAGATTGTTTGTTGTACTCGTGGTCGGATCTTATTAAAACATTCTGACTGAAGCAAAACACCTTAACTGTTGGATTGCAATCCAAATCCTTTTTCCTCTATTCTACTGCATTTTAATATGGTGTAGAGCCAAGGACGCCACTATGGTATGATGCAATACTCGTCCAGGAGGGAAATAACTAAGTCTTTTGTTATGTCCCCTGGTAGCTTATTTTTCGACACTATGATGGGTGGCAACGAAGTAGAATAGTTCGTCAGCTCTGTCATGAGGTTCTGGAACACTGCAAAGAACACGTTCCGTGAAGCATGCTGCTTCGTACTGTACAAATGACATAATTTTCTGAGTTCCTTCATCAATTTCTTGGCGAGAACTGATGGTGGTTTCTGGGCCGGGATGATTAGTAGTTTAATTCGATATCGCCTCAATGTACGCAGTATTTGAAGTGGTTCAAATTGCTGCCCACTGTCTGAGATAATTTTACCCATATGTCCAACCACGTTCAAAAAGAGCTTCAAGAAAGCACTGGGCACTAATGTTGTGGTGGTCTTTTCCTACTGAGTAGGAGAAGCGTATAGGGAGGTCAAATAAAAAGAAAAATTACGCCATGTACAAGAAAAAGGTGCAAATGCATTAGTTACTCCTAACTGACGTAACTTTACTGGACCGACCCGACGGAGCCTATGCCTTCTGGCAAGCCTTGGGCATCAAGACCATTTCGCTGATTCATTTTCCATATTCTTTAAATAACAGCTACACCTGGTTTTGTTGAAACATTTCTTAGGCCAAAAGTGTGCGTGTCTCAGATGGACATACAACAAAAGCTTCTTTAAAAGATTATCTGAAAGGCCCTTCCAGACTACGACACCAAAATGGAATACCTTCCATTCACAAGTAGCACAGTCGTCTAGTCATTTGATCTATAACCGTTGATATTTTTATGTCAAGAAGGATGGGGTCCTTGCTTTGCTCTTTGGCAGTCTGTCTCATTAAGATGACTAAACAATTGTCAAACACCTAGTTCTTTATGTAGAGTGCTGTTAAATGATTCTGTTCCAAATCTTCCTCCATTTACTGAATCAAATGAAATGCTCTCCACTGGTCCATGTAGGTGACTGGTAGCGGTATAAAACTCTTGCAGGTGTAATAACCATCATGCAGTTCACAGTGTATAAGTTTGCAGTTAACAAAAATCGTAACCACTTTATGGTAAAACCGAGCGAGGTGGCGCAATGGTTAGTACACTGGACTCGCATTCGGGAGGACGACGGTTCAATCCCGTCTCCGGCCATCCTGAATTAGGTTTTCCGTGATTTCCCTAAATCGTTTCAGGAAAATGCCGGGATGGTTCCTTTGAAAGGGCACGGCCGATTTCCTTCCCAATCCTTCCCTAACCCGAGCTTGCGCTCCGTCTCTAATGACCTCGTTGTCGACGGGACGTTAAACACTAACCACCACCACCACTTTATGGTCTGTGTACAATTCAATGTTTCGCTCTAACGAAGTGAAACGAAATTTCTGGAATCTCACACATCGGCAGGGGTATCCAACTATGTTCCATAATATTTTCACTCACACTTTGACACCACCTCGCTTGCAAAAGCTATTATCTTACATTCTGTTGTTCTTTTGTCTCTTAGAACCGGACTACGAGGTTCACTGTAATGCTGTGCTCTTGGAAACGATGGAGTAAATGACCTGGGACAATTTTGTGCTGCTCCCACGTCGTCTCAGTTATTTGTACCTTAGTGCGTATCACGTGACCCCAAGGCGTAGTGATTTATGTAACATAGTGTCGAGTCCACGAACAACTGCCGCAGAGAAGATATTAAATCCTAATTGGAGTTGGAAGAGTTCATAACACCTCAGCTAACAGAGAAACGCTATCTGTTGTCTGCAAGATGTCTCAAGCTCAATTGGGCAGTAACTGGACCTGAAATCAACAGAGCAGAAAATCCATACCCTACGGAATCTCTGCAGGAGATCTTCAACATCCTCTGGCCGATCTTCCTGCAACGCAATGACACTACTGATTTGCAGAAAGTTTAGAACGAGTCGTATGTCACCCCTCCCCCCTTGGCACTACTTTTGTGTGAGCTGATGGAAGGCACAGTAGCTCCCTCGTCGACAATGGATTGAACCTCCTCTAGTACCTTTTCCTTATCAACCTATGGATGAACAAAGAGTTTTGTTTGTTCCTATCCCCTAAATTTATAGTGAAAGCTCGTAATAGTAACTGTCACAGGTAAAAACACAGAAACATATCTCTAGAGCCTACTTAGCATATGCCACCATACATTACCTTACAACCAATACTGTCAGCTCTTTAGCATTATCCAGAATTCACCGAGTGAAGGTAAGCCAGTGCTGCACACCTGATAACAGAGAAGGATAGGGACTGTGTCGAGCAGTGGAGTACAAAGCAGCAAAAACCGATCATTCGGATAAGGTAAGACTACAAGAAGAAGGGACAAAAGTGGACCTAATTCCAGAAGACGTTGAACATAAAACAGCAGAAGCAGACGAGAGGCTCCTTCTTACTGAGAAGTGATCACTCAAAAAGCCTGCAGTGCAAGAGAGGGCTCAGCTATGCAATTGGTTTCTGTTGCAGAACTGAGTAGATAAGGTCCTTCCTTGAATTTTGAAAGGATCAGAAGGAAATGAACAAATAGCAGCACGAAAATATTAATGGAATTTCCAATGGAGAGATTGCTTTGGTGTTAGGCATTTGGAATAGTGAGAATAGCAGTCACTGGAGATCCCCAGACAGGGAAAACATTCTGTGGACCGGGAGAGATGAACCATGAATAGTGGCGTCATTACGTTAGTAGAATGTTCTGTATGGCGGCACTAGCTCAAGGGTAGTATCGACTATCCCTCTTGCCAATATCTATGAGGAAGAGTTGGTATCTCTGGGTTGTGTCCTCAGAAGCTTTTTGCTTGTCGATATATACAAGGGTCTGCTGGTCCGAATGAGGGGGCTCTAAGTTTGGGGATTGGCGGTAGCGTCGCGACAAGAGGCGGTCACGAGGTTAGAGCGGCAGAAGCCACGAGCTACGGAGGAGCGCCTGCGCAGAGTAACGAGAGCGGAGCACTTCACCGTGGTCGGCATCGACTACAAGCAGCAGGCCGACATACCGTCTGTTGGTTGACAACATCTGTGTCGGACGACCGCTCGTGGCCCGGCTGCCCCCTTTTACCGGGCAGTCATTGGCACCACTCAGTACCCGCCACGACGCACCGTCGATCCATGGAGCTGCTTGCTGATAAAGGGGAGTAACATTCTGTAATCCTGGTGGTGACTGGTGTCATTGTCTACCTGACCGCCTAATTATTTTCTGGTTTGTACCCGACTTTCAGACTTTTACTCGGTCGGCTCTTTGGTCGTAAATATAGACAGTAATATTGTACTAGACACTAGTTGTCGTTTGAAAATTGGTTCTGATATTATATTGCCCTTCATTTCTAGTTTATACCCTATCATTAATGTTTTAATGAATCAGCTCCTAGTCGAAAATACAGTGGGAACAATTGGACCAGTTCACAGGTTGCCGTTAAGCAAACAGAGGTCTTGTGGTTAGATTTAGGTGTTAACCGGTTCAATTCCTTGATTGTTATTGTATTTGAGATAATCCGAACTACCTGTTGTACTAACCTGTGCGTTCCAGTCTTTGTAAGACCACGTCATTGTTGGTGTATTTTTAACTGGATCTTGTGGTTTCGCTGAGTGAGTTTTCCCTGTATTTTTGTGCTTCGTAAGCAAAGACGATGGGAGATTTCGCTGCAAAGGGTTCCGCAGAATGGTTCAAGACTTCCACACAGAGAACATCTACCAACTCTAATTGGAAGAGCAATAAGCGTTCTCACGATCAGGTCGTAGTCTTGTTCAAGACAGAATTTTAAGAAGTTGTACTGGAAGAATTTCTCCAATCACGGTGGCAAGTACTTTCCATCCACTTTCGAAAGCTGCCGAAGGTTCACAAGAGCAGTGACTGAAAAACGGTAAAGAAGATCATCCGTACATTATCCCGCAAGGGCTACATACCAGAATGGATCGCGCAGTGTGACGCACTATACTAGGAGTACCTTCAAGGAAGAGGTAGCTGATGATCTGCTATGTATACAGTACAAGGTTCGACGTGAAGAATGGCCAGAAACAGACGTGAATTTGGACTTCAAAAGATCTAGGAGACCAGGCTCTTTTGAAGAAACGAGGCTGAAGTCCTAAGGCTGCAAGACGTGAAGTATCCTTGCATCAAGAGACGATTGCAAATCACGTTGTGACTACTTCAAGAAACCCTCGGGACAAACATCACACATATCAACCATGAACTCATGGCTTTGAAGCCGGCCGAGGTGGCCGAGCGGTTCTAGGCACTCACTCTGGAACCGTGTGACTGCTACAGTCGCAGGTTCGAATCCTGCCTCGGGCTTTGATGTGTGTGATGTCTTTAAGTTAGTTAAATTTAAGTAGCTCTAAGCACGTAACGTGTATCCAAAGGACATGTGGTCTGTAGCTGAAGAAGTGTCATGATGATATCTCCATTGGCAAAGGATTCCGGAATAGTCCCCCATTCGGATATCCGGGAGGGGACTGCCAAGGGGGAGGTTACCATGAGAAAAAGATTGAATAATCAACAAAAGGATAATGCTCTACGAGTCGGGGCGTGGAATGTCAGAAGCTTGAATGTGGTACGGAAACTAGAAAATCTGAAAAAGGAAATGCAAAGGTTCAATCTAGATATAGTAGGGGTCAGTGAAGTGAAGTGGAAGGAAGACAAGGATTTCTGGTCAGATGAGTATCGGGTAATATCAACAGCAGCAGAAAATGGTATAACAGGTGTAGGATTCGTTATGAATAGGAAGGTAGGGCAGAGTGACTGTTACTGTGAACAGTTCAGTGACCAGGTTGTTCTAATCAGAATCGCCAGCAGACCAACACCGACAACGATAGTTCAGGTATACATGCCGACGTCGCAAGCTGAAGATGAACAGATAGAGAAAGTGTATGAGGATATTGAAAGGGTAATGCAGTATGTAAAAGGGAACGAAATTTTAATAGTCATGGGCGACTGGAATGCAGCTGTAGGGGAAGGAGTAGAAGAAAAGGTTACAGGAGAATATGGGCTTGGGACAAGGAATGAAATAGGAGAAAGACTAATTGAGTTCTGTAACTAGTTTCAGCTAGTAATGGCAAATACCCTGTCCAAGAATCACAAGAGGAGGAGGTATACTTGGAAAAGGCCGGGAGATAGGGAAGATTTCAATTAGATTACATCATGGTCAGACAGAGATTCCGAAATCAGATACTGGATTGTAAGGCGCACCCAGGAGCAGATATAGACTCAGATCACAATATAGTAGTGATGAAGAGTAGGCTGGAGTTCAAGACGTTAGTCAGGAAGAATCAATACGCTAAGAAGTGGGATACGGAAGTTCTAAGGAATGACGAGATACGTTTGAAGTTCTCTAACGCTATAGATACAGCAATAAGGAATAGCGCAGTAGGCAGCACAGTTGAAGAGGATTGGACGTCTCTAAAAAGGGCCATTACAGAAGTTGGGAAGGAAAACATAGGTACAAAGAAGTTAGCTGCGAAGAAACCATGGGTAACAGAAGAAATCCTTCAGTTGATTGATGAAAGGAGGAAGTACAATGATGATCCGGGAAAATCAGGAATACAGAAATACAAGTCGCTGAGGAATGAAATAAATAGGAAGTACAGGGAAGCTAAAACGAAATGGCTGCAGGAAAAATGCGAAGACATCGAAAAAGATATGATTGTCGGAAGGACAGACTCAGCATACAGGAAAGTCAAAACAACCTTTGGTGACATTAAAAGCAACGGTGGTATCATTAAGAGTACAACGGGAATTCCACTGTTAAATGCAGAGGAGAGAGCAGACAGGTGGAAATAATACATTGAAAACCTCTATGAGGGTGAAGATTTGTCTGATGTGACAGAAGAAGAAACAGGAGTCGATTTAGAAGAGATAGGGGATCCCGTATTAGAATGGGAATTTAAAAGAGCTTTGGAGGACTTACGGTCAAATAAGGCAGAAGGGATAGATAACATTCCATCAGAATTTCTAAAATCATTAGGGGAAGTGGCAACAAAACGGCTACTCACGTTGGTGTGTAGAATATATGAGTCTGGCGACATACCATCTGACTTTCGGAAAAGCTTCATCCACACAATTCCGAAGACGGCAAGAGCTGACAAGTGCGAGAATTATCACACAATCAGCCTAACAGCTCATCCATCTAAACTGCTTACAAGAATATTACACAGAAGAATGGAAAAGGAAATTGAGAATGCGCTAGGTGACGATCAGTTTGGCTTTAGGAAAAGTAAAGGCACGAGAGAGGCAATTCTGACGTTACGGCTAACAATGGAAGCAAGGCTAAAGAAAAATCAAGACACGTTCATAGGATTTGTCGAGTTGGAAAAAGCGTTCGACAATATAAAATGGCGCAAGCTGTTCAAGATTCTGAAAAAAGTTGGGGTAAGCTGTAGGGAGAGACGGGTCATATACAATATGTACAACAACCAAGAGGGAATAATAAGAGTGGACGATCAAGAACGAAGTGCTCGTATTAAGAAGGGAGTAAGGCAAGGCTGTAGCCTTTCGCCCCTACTCTTCAATCTGTACAGCGAGGAAGCAATGATGGAAATAAAAGAAAGGTTCAGGAGTGGAATTAAAACACAAGGTGAAAGGATATCAATGATACGATTCGCTGATGACATTGCTATCCTGAGTGAAAGTGAAGAAGAATTAAATGATCTGCTGAACGGAATGAACAGTCTACTGAGTACACAGTATGGTTTGAGAGTAAATCGGAGAAAGACGAAGGTAATGAGAAGTAGTAGAAATGAGAGCAGCGAGAAACTTAACATCAGGATTGATGGTCACGAAGTCAATGAAGTTAAGGAATTCTGCTACCTAGGCAGTAAAATAACCAATGACGGACGGAGCAAGGAGGACATCAAAAGCAGACTCGCTATGGCAAAAAAGGCATTTCTGGATAAGAGAAGTCTACTAATATCAAATACCGCCCTTAATTTGAGGAAGAAATTTCTGAGGATGTACGTCTGGAGTACAGCATTGTATGGTAGTGAAACATGGACTGTGGAAAAACCGGAACAGAAGAGAATCGAAGCAATTGAGATGTGGTGCTATAGACGAATGTTGAAAATTAGGTGGACTGATAAGGTAAGGAATGAGGAGGTTCTACGCAGAATCGGAGAGGAAAGGAATATGTGGAAAACACTGATAAGGAGAAGGGACAGGATGATAGGAAATCTGCTAAGACATGAGGGAATGACTTCCATGGTACTAGAGGGAGCTGTAGAGGGCAAAAACTGTAGAGGAAGACAGAGATTGGAATACGTCAAGCAAATAACTGAGGATGTAGGTTGCAAGTGCTACTCTGAGATGAAGAGGTTAGCACAGGAAAGGAATTGGTGGCGGGCCGCATCAAACCAGTCAGTAGACTGATGACAAAAAAAAAGAGAGAAAAAGCTCTATGGGACTGATGATCACAGCCGTTAAGTCCCATAGTGCTCAGAGCCATTTGATTTGAACCATTTTGAACCATGGCTTTGAAAACTTGACCGCGTTTGCTCAGCTATTTAGGGTAGGGGAAATAACAATGGCACTCAGCACTCAGAGAAATAAAGCCGTAAAGGCACCATTGTCTTATGAAATTCATTCTGATTTCCTCCCGAACTTTGGTAAGCATACAAAACATGGCCTGCAGAGTTCTCTTCTGACATCTTGATAAGAGAGAGAATCGAGAACGGAGTAAAACCAAGCGAAGTGCCGAAAATCTGTCGTCCAGTGCCCTTACTAGCTCAACATACGCGTTTCTTGCGAGAGTCATCTACCAAAGCATCTCGGCAGTAATACTTGAGAAATTCCGATTGACGAATCTGGTTTTTGTCCAGGAAGTTTCTGTACAGATTAGGTAATGCCACAGTCTCCTATCACATCAGACTTGTCCTTCCCCTCACAGAAGCCTTCAATGTACTCGTTTCACAAATCAGCATTCTCATGTGCATTTAACAGTGGAATTCCAATTGCACTCTGAACATTACAGCGCTTGCTTTTAATCGCACACAAAGCTGTTTTGACTTTTACGTATATTAAGTCAGTCCTTCCGACAGTCATTCGTTTTTGGATTTATTGACTTTTTCAAGCACCGATTTCGCTTTAGCTCCCCTGCACTTCTTGTTTATTCCAATCCTAAGTGACTTGTAAATTAATATTTCTGAATATCCATACGCATTTCTCTTCTTACTTCCTTCATCGATCAACAGAAGTATTTTATCTGTTACCCATGGTTTCTTCGCAGTTATATTCTTTGCACCTATATTTTCTTTTCATCTTCTGTGATTGCCCTTTTTAAAGAAGTTCATTCCTCTTGAGCTGAACTTCCCACTGAGAATTTCCTTATCTCAGAGTTTATCGCCTTAGAGTAATTAAAATGTATCTCTTGATTCCTTAGTACTTTCATGGGCCACTTCTCTGGTCATTCGTTCTTCTTCACTAGTCTCTTGAACTTCAGCCTGCTCTTCATAGGTATTAAATTGTCATCTGAGTCTATATCTGCTCATGGGTACGCATTAGAATGCAGTATTTGATTTCGTAATCTCTGCCTGATCTTTATATAATCTAACCGGAATCTTCCTGTTTCTCTCGGCCTTTCTGAAGTATACCTCTTCCTATAGTGATTCTTGAACAGAATATTCGCTATTAACATCTCAAATTTCTTGCAAAACTC
The DNA here is from genome assembly GCF_023897955.1 of Schistocerca gregaria. Taxonomy (NCBI): domain Eukaryota; kingdom Metazoa; phylum Arthropoda; class Insecta; order Orthoptera; family Acrididae; genus Schistocerca; species Schistocerca gregaria. Next base: position 151,034,545 of record NC_064925.1, read on the forward strand.
AATTATTACTTCTCCAATTTCTTCTACCATGCCCATATTATCTCATAACCCTTTCTTCTAGTCCTTCCCCTACACCCACATTCCATTCACCCACAAGCATCTGGTTTTCATGTGCCTTTACTTACTTAATTATCCATTCAGTATCCTCATATACTTTCTGAATCCCTTCATATTCTGCTTGTAATATTGGCACTTATTGTTACCGGTGTTCGCCTGCTGTCGATTCTGAGGAAAACAACCATATAACAGCAATATTGAAAGTAACTCACTCTTTCTCTTCCTAACTAATCCTTCTCCTTTTATGCTATTCACTGCTGCTGTAGATATTACACTATACTTATACTCATCTCACCAACACTCCTTGGGTTCTTTCCATTTCATTTCACTGTGCCTAGATTGGTCCTCTGCAATTCCGTTTTCCGATTTTCTAGCTTCATTTACCACGTTCGCACTTCTGATATTCCATGCCCCGGTTTGTGGACTTTGGTTCATTATTATTATTCAATCTTCTTCTCATGTTTACCTCCTCCTTGGCAACCCGCTCCCAGAGATCCAAAATGAGGAGTCGTCGAGAATCTTTTGTCAATGGAAAATCATCATGATACCTTTTCAGTTGCAGACCACAAGTCCTGTGGAGATAGAACACGTTTCATTAATGCAGTGTTTTCCGTTTACTTCTTCATCCTCATACTGTGGATCATTGCTGTTTTTTCCGCCTTTTAGGAGCAGTTTCTAACGATTTACAAAAAAAGTTGCATATGTTAGTATTATATGCAGGGTGAAGGAGTGCTCTCGGCAACAAAGTCTGAAGGTTACTGTCACATGTATGAGGAATTGAGTAGGCAGTTCCCCACAAAATACTGTTCTAGTGGATTGCACGAATTCCATCAAAAAGGAGTATTCAGCCTATAGCGCTACAATTACCGCCAGTGTAGCCTCTGACACCATTTCTAAAAATACATAACCAAGACAAACTAGTGGGAGAAAGTGATTAGGAAGGGAAATTTGTTTTGGGTTCCGAAAGCAAAATTACCCATTGAGATAAGAGATAAATTAATGAACGTGTCAGATAAAGGTCTGGACACATCTATGTCTGTGTTAGATAATAATGAGTCGGCTTGAGTGGAAGAATTCGACATGGGACTGGACTATGTCAATTTGGCAGAAGTGCTAATAGCCTGTGGAGACTCAGCCAGAACTAAAACAATATTTCTGGTTTGCTACATTTATAAGACAAGCGAAATACTTAAGACAGATTATAATATCGTCAATTCCAAAGAAAACTTGTGGTGACAGGCATGCGTATTGCTGATCTATCACATTAGTAAGTCTTAATTGAAAAGAATACATAAGAATGAAAAAAAACCTGGTCTAATTCCACCTCAGGGAAGATTGGTTTGGAATCTCTGGAAATGGAGGAACAAGCATGGCAATACTAACACCATGACATCCCTTAGAAGTTGGGTTAAGGAAAGACTACCCTACATTTACAGCATTTATCGACTTAGAGAAACCCTGTGAAATAAAGCAAAGGCTATTTATAAGTTGCACGTTATCCAGGAGGGGGGGGGGGCAGTTGTAAGAATGGACGGGCATGAAGGGCAGCAGTAGTTGAAATTTCCTGAGACTGAGTTGTAGCCTGTCACAAATATTATTAATCTGTACAATGAGTAAGCAGTGAAAAAAAATAGAAATTTGTAGTAGGCATTAAAGTCCACAAGGAAGAAATAAAAACTTTCAGGTTTGCTGATAGGATAGTAATTCTGTCAGAGATAGCAAAGGATTTAGAAGAGCATTTGATCAGAATAGACAATGTGTTGAAGGAGGATAGGAGATGAATATTAACAAAAGTAGAACAAGCATAATGGAATACAGTGAAATTATATCATACGATAATGAGGGAATCACATTAGGAAATGAGACATTTAAAGTAGTCGATAGGCTGTGCTATTTGGGTGGCAAAATAACCGATGACAACTGAAGTAAAGCGGATATAAATTGTAGCCTGACAATGAGAAGAAAAGCGCTTCTGAAGAAGAGAAATCTGTTAATATCAAATTTAGATTTAAGTGTTAAGAAGTCTTTCCTGGAGGTATTTGTATTCAATTCAGTCATGTATGAAAATGAACCATGGGAACCATGGACGACAAATAGTTTAGACAAGAAGAGAGAATAAGACTTTGAAATGTGGTGCAACAGAAGGGGTAGATCTTTTAACTAATTAGGAGGTGCTGAATAGAATGGGGATAAAAGAAATTTGTGGCACAATATGGCTAAAAGAAAGAATGATATGATAGGATACATTCTGAGACATCAAGGGATGACTAATTTAGTACGGGAAGGAAGTGCCTGGGGTAAAACTCGTAGGGGAACACCAAGAGATGAGTACAGCAGGCAGATTCAGAACGATGTAGGCTGCAGCAGTTATTCAAGATGAGGAGGATTGCACAGGATAGAGTAATACGGAGAGTTGCATCAAACCATGAAGTCAGCAGCAACAAGAACAAAAAAAAAAACATGAAGACACAAGGGCAGTGCGAAAAACACGTTCCTACAGGGTGGAAAAACGACAATCGGTTATACAACCACGACAGTGGTGTTGCAGTAGGTACTGCAAATCGCTGCTGCTGCACGAAGCAGCCGAGTGGATCTTGTTCACATAGCCAAACCCCACAATATGAGAGACATATAAGCACAATACCAATGGAAATGCCAATAATAGATACAATGACAACTATTCATAATGCACATCAAGCAGGCCATGGTAGACATTTTAACTAATGCTAGAACTGATTCAGACACCACGAGCCTAGAGTGAATATAATAAAAATTCACTAGATTGCCCCAAGTTTACACCTATGAAAATCGAAGTTCTGGTGCATACTAAATAAGGGAAGATATGTTTCCACACTCTTCCCTCATTATTGAAGGTATGCCAACCGAGTTCATAGTAGGAATTGATTTTTAAGCTAGAGGAATGCAGTTGTTGACTTCCCAGCTGGTAAACGGAGTGATAAGATAAATATTCGATTGAAGAAACAAAGTAGACTATAGTAACAAGGCAGTCAATCCGTACAACATAAAAATGTTAAAAATTTTTTTCACTGGAACTGTTGTGCGCCAAAACAAAACACAAATTTGTGGAAGAATGTTAAGAATGGAGTAAGAAAAAACATGTTGACCAATCCAATGAACATGCTTTAAAATAAAGTGAAACTTGTATGGTGACGTTTACTACAATTGTAAAAGATGGCCTTAATCTATATAACTTGCCAATTTCTTTTCAATAACTCAAGACAAATGGTGCTGCAGTTTTTAAAAACTTGATACCTCTATCACAAGGAAAATCATTTAAACATGGGTATGAAGGATCGTTTGCATCATATCCTACACAGAAAATCATTACGGATAGTGGCCATTAACATTTGTGGACCATCACCTAGAAGCATAAAAGGAATAAGCTTTGTGCCATTCTTCTATGATACTTTTTCCATAATTTTTTCATAATGTGGGGCCACAGTCATGATACATTTCTTTAAGGTCAGTACCGCCATTAGACTGCTGTTTATTTGTAGAGTTACATAAACACTTACACGATCATGATTTCGGCTTCAAAGTGTCATTATCAAGTGTTTTATGAAACCATAATAAACAATAACAGTGAAATACATAACAGGTGATATAACCATATAGGAATCCATATTTATAGTGCTTACTTACAAGTGTTATAAAGTGCCTAAGATGGCATACTTTCATATTTAAAATACACTGTTAGACACATAGCCTAAGGGTTGATATTTCTGGTAAAGTCTACTGCTTTGTTTCATCACTGTGTATACAATCTTGACTGAATGTGAGCTGGCTAAGTGTCAAAATGTCTTGATCAAAGAAATTCCTGTTACAAGCAGGTGACTTTTTCTTTTAGTTTTTGGACTCAGTGTCCGGTAGGATAGGAAAGGTTAGGAGCACTTCGATTTCTTTGGTAGTTGTTATATCTTTGCACTACATGTTTATCTTAGTATACAATAAAGTTGCCTGCTCATAAACTTAAACAGTAACAAACCTCTCGATGATATTCGTTGCATTCTTAAATATAACAGTCCAGCTAATCATTGACATTGTGTAAAGTACATTTTAGTAGCATTTTTATGCTGCGTTGCGTGTCTGCAAGTGTCCCACCAGTCCTTGCATACACTGCCAGTGGTCCACGTTAATGCTCCAACAAACTGGACAACTTTAACCGAGGAATGTTCATGAGAATGTACAATTACAGTAGCTCTTTACTTCCATTATGTTACATCTGTATGACAAGCCACCTCACATTAGTGATTCTGTACACTCGACTGGGATACACACTCCGCATCACTGCCATAACTTACCCCAGCAGCAAAGGGTCACATGCCCACCTGGTACTAGTTTGGTACCATCAGTATTAGTCCAAGGATGCCAGTGTTCTCTTTCAAGGAAGTGACTGGCATTTCGTCTAGTTAGCTTACAATAGGAATAGTGGCATAACAGAAGTGCTCTTTCTAAGAAGCGGGGGAAGCACGATGCACTCTTTCTCTCCTAAAATTCCCAGTGAAAGGAAATAAAGTGATAAGTTTTGCTGATGTTAACAGTATAACCAACAAACTAGAAGAAAAAGTACAAGACCTATTAGGGTGAACATTCTGCTAAGTACTTAATGTGGACCGACAGTAAATAAAAAAGAGAGAAATAAGAAGAGCGCCAGAAATTACACTATCGGTGAACTTACGGTCAAAATTGGGTACAGCACAGCTAATGAAGTGAAATTGTTTTAGTTTTTCCGAAGCAAAGTAAAGCATGACATACAGAGTAAGAAAGACCTAATAAGTAGACTAGTGCAGACATAGAGAATGTGATAGAGTGTAATGAGACTATCGAAAACAAGTATTAGCCTTTATTTAAGGGAGAAAGTGGAGAGAATGTATATGTCGAACAAATGGTTGTCTGGAGCAGAAAATAGTGGTTATTTAATTAGTTAGTGGGTGTTTCATGTTCTATGGATCATTTTCACTGTAAATATTAATGATGTGGAACGAGCACTCTACACTGAAACAATACCTTAATTAGTAAATAGGGTTAAATCCTGAAAATCTAAAATATAGGCGGTTTGAGATGTGGTGTTGCAGGAGGATGCTGAAAATTAGGTGGAAGGCAAGGAGTCAGAGGATTCTCAGAAGAACTGGTGAGAAAATGAATATTTAGATCAAGAGGGAGGTGATAGGATGTGTGTTAAGTAACATGGAAATAATCCTTTGGTACTGCATAGACGCACGAAGGGCAAATGTCGTAGGGCAAGACAGAGTACACTGAAGAAGTTATTCAAGGTGTTGAATGTTTTTTCTCATGAGAAGTTTTCGTGAAGCACCATATTCAACCAGTCACTTCATGACACACAATATAACAAGAAATTCCTTGTACTCAAGCAACGAGAAGAGTTGTGATACATTATAAAATTTATTTTGTTGTGGCACGAAATTGCCAACATTTAAAAAAAATAAAAACAGTAATGAATTGCATGCTCCCTTGCTGTCACGTGGCGCAGCTGATCCGCGCTTTTGTATGTAATTTATCACTACTACAGCCATAAAGCGGAAATTTGTTGTTCCAGTTCATTAATCAATATTAAATGTCCACTGCTACTTTACTCAGATGTTTATGTTTACCTGTCTCACACAAATTTGTACACAGTGTACCAGTAAATTGACAATATGGCCTCAGAAAGCAAAACATATACGTGAGGCTCATGTCACTCGCTTTTCACGTGTAGCAAATATCTTGTCTTATCGAAGACGACAACGGGTTCAAATGGTTCAAATGGCTCTCAGCAATATGGGGCTTAACATCTGAGGTCATCGGTCCCCTAGACTTAGAACTACTTAAACATAACTAATCTAAGGACGTCACACACATCCACGCCCGAGGCAGGATTCGAACCTGCGACCGTAACAGCAGCGAGGTTCCGAACCGAAGCGCCTAGAACCACTCGGCTACAACGGCCGGTGACAATGGGAAACAACCCAATAAACTGAAAATAATGTTTCTTTTTCGGATACATTCGTGCTAAGAGGAATCACCAACAACTACTGGATTATCATATTCACACGAAAGGTAATCGAGAAACTAAGTTCATGTAGAGTTTGGGATGTACAGTGAAATTAAATGAGTCTAACGTTATACTGATTAACATGGTTTTCATTACTGAAATTGGCATTTTGGCGGCCGGTGTGGCCGTTCGGTTCTAGGCGCTTGAGTCTGAAACCGCGTGACCGCTACGGTCGTAGGTTCGAATCCTGCCTCGGGCATGGATGTGTGTGATGTCCTTAGGGTAGTTGGGTTTAAGTAATTCTAGGTTCTAGTGGACTGATGACCACAGATGTTAAGTCCCATAGTGCTCAGAGACATTTTTCATTGTCATTTTGTAACATTTACATGTATCATAAAGCATACAGGCCACGTTTCCTATAGATGCGTACAACACTTCAAGTTTAGTTTTGTAACACGTTTCGTATGTAATCTATGAAAATATAAGAAGACTAACACGGTTATCATAAAAGTTACTTTCAGTCAGTTGTTTGCAATGTCTACATACGTAACTACGTCAAAATGCGTACTAGGCTGTTTTGGGCAGTATATACATGCTTTGAATAATTAATGCGGAAAGCATAATAGGCTGTTTTAATAATTCTAAGTATAAGGAAATATTTATCCTCAGAGAAGCTAAGTATCCAATTAACTAACTATAAATGACAGCAGGAATTAGTCATGTTATGTTACTGATCGTTTTCGTCCCAACATTTGAAATTAAGCCTAACTGCTTACATGTATAGCATGTCACCTGCTTGACTTCGCTATATAAATTACATGCACTTGATTAAGCTACAGTACTTACTATGGTTCTCCCGCTTGATCAGACCCTTGCACACACAGCAACAATAGAAAACTAAAATAAAAACTGAAGGTGATCAGAGCGAGACACTCCGTCGGCGATGATGTCATTAGGGACGGGGCACAAGCACAGATTGGGTAAGAACAGAAACTATTCAGCTTTTCAGACTTTTGCCTTAAACCTTTCGGTCATGGCGTCATCATATAAGGACATATTAAATAAGTGCTTATTACATTAAAATTAATTTTGCCATTTGTAATTGTTGTCCTCATATTTTCACAAGCAGAGAGTTTATTTGACAACAGTGTCGATATCTCCTGTCAATCAGTGGTAACAAAAAACAAAAGTGAATGTGAACAGTCACATGATCGCTTCTCAGTAATCTTTGTGCCACCCATTAGCGGTTCATGTCTTCTGAATCTAGGTAAAAAAAAAAAAAAATTATTTGTCAATAGAAAGGTGCACTCTCTAAGGTGAAAACCGAAGGTGTCTTGTAGAACGAAAGGTAAGTGACATATTTATAACTTTATACATGTCTCCATATGAGGACCTTGTGATTGAAAGGTTGCAATAGCATAGAAATGTAGGACATTATTTCGATGTCTTTTTAGTCAGCCGGCCGCGGTGGCCGTGCGGTTCTAGGCACTACAGTCCGGATGTGTGTGATGTCCTTAGGTTAGTTAGGTTTAAGTAGTTGTAAGTTCTAGGGGACTGATGACCTAAGATGTTAAGTCCCATTGTGCTCAAAGCCATTTGAACCATTTTGAACCTTTTTCTTTTGTCATCTTACTGTGACTTGACAATGCCCCGCGTCCAAGATAGACACAGACCACTTAAAGAAGAAGCTGTAGAGTTCCTTAATTCATCCGAAATTGGCAACCTGTCTGATGATCCTGACGATAATTTTGGCAAGATGACAATGATGGAGGTAATGGTAGACGTTTTATATCATAAGGTATGTTGTACCTGAGTAGCATAGACGCAAAGCCCGCTAACTGCATGATAAGTGACGCTGAGATCACGAAACAAACGTCCCATCCCACCAGAAAGAATGTTAATGTTGCCTAAGAATTTGTTACAGCGCAGCAACCCTAATGCTGAATAAGAAAAATATCCATTCTAATGGTGTTGCTATGGTGTTCAGTCCAGTGACTGGTTTGATGCAGCTCTCCATGCTACTTCATCCTGTGCGAGCTTCTTCATCTACAAGTATCAGCTGCAACCTACATTATCATGTCCTACCAACTGATCCCTTCTTCTAGTCAAGTTGTCCCACAAATTTCTTTCTCCCCAATTCTATTCAATACATCCTCATTAGTTATGTGATCGACGCATCTAATATTCAGCATTCATCTGTAGCATCACCTTTCGAAAGACTCTATCCTCCTCTTGTCCAAACTATTTATCGTCCATGTTTCACTTCCATACATGGCTACACTCCGTAAAAATACTTTCAGAAACGACTTCCTGACACTTAAACCTATATTCGATGTTAGCAAATTACAGATCTTCAGAAACGCTTTCCTTGCCATTGCCAGTCCACATTTTATATCTTCTCTATTTCGACCGTCATCAGTTATTTTGCTCCCCAAATAGCGAAACTATTTTTTTTTCTTTAAGTATCTCATTTCCTAATCTAATTCCCTCAGTATCATGCGACTTAATTGAACTACTTTCCATTATATTCGTTTTGCTTTTGTTGATGTTCATCTTATATCGTCCTTTCAAGACACTGTCCATTTCATTGAACTGCTCTGCCTAGTTCCTTGCTGTCTCTGACAGAATTACAATGTCACTGGTCAACCTCAAAGTTTTTTTTTATTCTCCATGGATTTTAATACCTACTCCAAATTTTTCTTTTGTTTCCTTTACTGCTTGCTCAATATACAGATTGAATAACATCGGGGATAGGCTACAAACCTGTATCACTCCCTTCCCAACCACTGTTCACCTTTCATGCACGTCAACTGTTATAACTGCCATCTGATTTGTGTACAAATTGTAAATATCCTTTTGCTCACTGTATTTTACCCCTGCCACCCTCAGAATTTGAAAGAGGCTATTCCAGTCAACAGTGTCAGATGCTTTCTCTAAGTCTACAAATGCTAGAATCGTAGCTTTGCCTTTCCTTAATCTATTTCCTAAGATAAGTCGTAGGGACAGTATGGCCTCACCTGTTCCAATGTTTATACGAAATCCAAACTGATCTTCCCCGAGGTCGGCTCCGTCCGTAAAGAATTTGCGTTAGTATTTTGCAGCCGTGACTTATTAAAGTGATAGTTCGGTATTTTACACATCTGTCAACACCTGCTTTCTTTGGGATTGGAATTATTACATTCGTCTTGACGTCTGAGGGAATTTCGCCTGTCTCATACATTTTGCTCGCCAGATGGTATTGTTAGGGCTCGCTCTCCCAAGGCTGTCAGTGGTTCTAATGGAATGTTGTCTACTCCTGGGACCTTATTTCGACTTGGGTCTTTCAGTGGTCTGTCAAACCCGTCACGCAGTCTCGGAAATCCCATGTCATTTTCATCTCCATCCTCTTCCATTTCCATAATATTGTCCTCAAGTACATCGCCCTTGTATAGACCCTCTATATACTCCTTCCACCTTTCAGCTTTCCCTTCTTTGCTTAGAAATGGTTTCCATCTGAGCTCTTGACATTCATACAGGCGGCTCTCTTTTCTCCAAAGGTCTCTTTAATTTTCCTGTAAGCAGTATCTGTCTTACCCCTAGTGTGATGTACATCTACATCCTTACATTTGTCCTCTATCCATCCCTGCGTAGCCATTTTGCACTTCCTGTCGAACTCATTTTTGAGAGATTTGTATTCCTGTTTGCCTACTTCATTTACTGCATTTTTATATTTTCTCCTTTCATCCATTAAATTCAATATTTCTTCTGTTACCCGATGATTTCTTCTAGCCCTCGTCTTTTTACCTAATTGATACTCTTCTGTCTTCACTATTTCATCCCTCAAAGCTACCCATTCTTCTTCTACTGTACTTCTTTCCCCAGTCCTGTCAATCCTTCCCTAATGCTCTCCCTGAAACTTTCTAAAACCTCTGTCTCCGTTAGTTCATCCAGGTCGCATCTCCTTAAATTAACAACTTTTTGCAGTTTCTTCAGTTTTCATCTATAGTTCATAACCAATAGACTGTGGTAAAAGTCCACATCAGCCCCTGAAAATCTCTTGATATTTAAAACCTGGTTCCTAAATCTCTGCCTTACCATTATATTATCTACGTGAAACCTTCTAGTATCTCCAGGCCTCTTCCACGTATACAACCTTCTTTCATGATTCCTGAACCAAGTGTTAGCTATGATTAAGTTATGCTCTGTGCAAAATTCTACCAGGCGACTTTCTCTTTTATTCCTTATCGCCATTCCATCATGTCCACCTACTGTGTTTTCTTCTCTTCCATTTCCTACTGTCGAATTCCAGTCACCCATGACTAATAAATGTTCGTTTTCATTCACTATCTGAATAATTTCTTTTATCCCGTGATACATTTCATCAATCTCTTCGTCATCTACAGAGCTAGTTCACATATAAACTTGTGCTACTGTGGTAGGCGTAGGCCTCGTATCTATCTTGGTCACAATAATTCGTTCACTATGTTGTTTGTAGTAGCTTACCTGCACTCCGATTTTTTATTCATTATTAAACCTACTCCAGCATTACCTCCATTTTGATTTTGTATTTACCTGTATTCACCTGACCAGAAGTCTTGTTCCTTCTGCCACCGAACTTCACTAATTCCCACTATATCTAACTTTAACCTATCCATTTCCCATTTTAAATTTTCTAACCTACCTGCCTGATTAAGGGATCTGTCATTCCACCGTCCGATCCATAGAACGCCAGTTTTCTTTCTCCTGTTAACGACGTCCTCCTGAGTAGTCCCCGCCCGGAGATCCAAATGCGGGACTATTTTACCTCCGGAATATTTTACCCAAGAGGACGCCATCTTTATTTAACCATACAGTAATGCTGCATGCCCTCGGGAAAAATTACGGCTGTAGTTTCCCCTTGCTTTCAGCCGTTCGCAGTACCAGCACAGCAAGGTCGTTTTGGTTAGTGTTACAAGGCCAGATCAATCATCCAGACTATTGCACCTGCAACTACTGAAAAGTCTCATCAGGAACCACACGTTCGTCTGGCCTCTCAACAGATACCCTTCCGTTGTGGATGCACTTACGGTACGGCTATCTGTATCGCTGAGGCACGCAAGCCTCCCCACCAACGGCAAGGTCCATGCTTCATGGGGGGAGATTCCTAATATTAACAGACTGAAAAGTAGCTTTGACTGTCCAGATTGGTAAGTCTGATGTCTGTTCACGTGATTTGTTTCCGGACATGGCAGGGTAACAATCACGCCTATAGGACATTTAGCAGGCTTTCCACCTGAAAAGAACATCAGTTAGTATGGTCGCATGTTCGAATCCTGCCTGCTGCTTTTGAAACTGAACACGATTTGCAACAGCCAATTTCGGCGGTTTATACCCGGATTTGCAACCTGAAAGTGGACGCGTATTTGCTCATGCAACTGATATTTCATGTGCATATTCATGGACTGAGTACAAGAAAAACTAATCTGACCCTTGATTTTATTCACTTAAGGACAAGTGTGGCGAAAGTACTGACAAACAAAATGATGGTATCCTACTAGTGAGAGCCTAGGTATTTCAAAACTAGCCAATGCCGAAGTTAGTTCAGAAGCTGGCATCTTCTAGTGGTCAGTGACAAAAAATCATTTGACAGGTGCAAGAAACGGAGTTGCAAAGGCAAAACCAAATTTTATTATGTAAAATGTAAGGTTCACTTATGCCTGTACAGGAAATAAATTGTTTCTTTGATTATCATTCTTCACTAGTGTAAAACCATAGTTTATGGATATAAACATTAAGTAAGCTTTGTGGAATGTATGTATGTTGGTGATATAAAATCAAATAAAGTACTTTGACTTTTCGACTTACACTGCACCCACTTGAACACAACATCCTCATTTGTGGACGCGTTGTATCCCCCCTTGTGGGGCCACCTCGGAGTATTTTATGCATCTGAAAAATTATAATTTAATTCGAATAACTGGGTAGCAAAGCCATTTTTTTCAGAAAAAAATAATTCGTGACCATAAGGATTAAGTGGTTTAGGAAAAATCCGGAAAACTGATATTGGCTAGACGGGTAACTGTAGTCCTACTGGAAACGATTCCAGAGCTTGCTTCTTTCATGCAAAATAGAAGTAACCCTGACATGGTAACCCTTAAATTATTGACAAGCTTCTTTTCCTCGCAGAAATACTTTATGCAGCACTTAAACTAAATTTACTGCGCTTCATTTTTAATGCAGTGGAGAATATAATCCCTTCTTTTGATATATCTGAGATATTTGCTCTGGATTCTGTTCTTACTTCAACTGTAAGCATTAGTTGATGCTCAGCTTATATTACTGGGCAGTCCAGTATAGCATTATTTAATTAAAGGGTATAGGTGAAAAGGAACAGAGAACAAAACACGAAATTTTTCAGGAGAAGTAAAATAAACTTCCAATGCTTAAACTCAGTTACTTTTGTACATTTTTGTACGACATTATTTTGAAACTTCTGTTGATGTTCTGCTTCCTTAACCCTGATGCTATGAAAGCATTACGTTTTATTGTATCGCCAACATTAATTATGAAATAAATAGTGACTGGATATCGTCGATTTTCCCCTGCAGTTTGCAATAAACAAATTGAGACATCTTATAATACTAGTTGGGCCACATAGTATTGTGTTGACAACGAATATTATTTAAGTGTAAAAAGATTTTGAGCCACTATATTCAAGTTTCTGAAAATAACTGAAGTTCAGGAAGTATGTCTAATGAAATGACATTCCCTCAAAAAATTGCTTTTACTATCGGAAACGTTGTTCAGATAGCAGTGTTACATGAAGTCCTTGGACACCTCACTTCACAGAATTTCATCAGGATCTACAAGTCTTTGGACTTGGCTTAAGTTGGAAGAATAGATGCATAGGCAGAGCTGCTAAGATTCCGGAGGATATGGAAGACATTATTGTTTTGACTGCTTCTTCCACTGATTCTTTATCAATGGTACCAAGAATGGCCCATTATATGTGTCCTAAGTTCAATGGTTCTTGATTTTCCTTGGCGGAAACGTAACTGCCTCATTGGCCTAGCAGCAAAAGAAAGTTTTTTCTTGTATGAATTAGAAGAAAAAAATTTACTCCAGCTCTTAAACACGACCTGTTCATGCGAGACAACAAAAAATTATCGTTTCAGCAGTCACTTCTCTCCAGCTGTCAGGATTTTAAATCTTTGCACACTTGGGTATCAATGTCACAGTTTTATCTGTCTCCTTGAAAGAATGTCGAGGCAGTGGGTAAGTAATAGTCACCTTCCCAGATCGCATTAATTCAATAATTATGTAGTTCAGGAATTGAATGATAATGTTGTTCTTGTTTCGTTCTGGAGGCGAAGACATGAAGTATCTCTGTCTAGGTATTTGTAGAAAAATGAAGAAGTACTGACGCATTATCTGATCCCTTCTTCGCCACGGCCGGTTCATTGGTGTAGATAATTGAAGACCCGGTTGATCAAATATGATCACTGGAAGCTGTATTATGAAGTACACCTGACTTGAGTTTATATTCAATGTAGGGAGGTTTCTGGCGAAATCTATTGCAATTGCCTCAGCATTTGGTGGTTACTTAGCCTATTTCTTGGTGGTTCTTTTCTTGCTGTAGAATCCAGCATGTTTTTACCTTCTTCTGTTGCTGAATTACAGATTTTCCTAGCGAGGTCAGTTAGCTTTCTGTTCATCAAATCAGCGGCATGTTTTGGTTCGAGGGTAGCCGAAAGCGATGTTAAATTTCGTGGCAAAAATGTGTCTGAATGTTTCGTAAAATTCTGTATGTCTGGATATTTGGTCCAAAACACACTTTTTGTGAGCCCTTTAAACAGTAATGTGAGTTTCTTCAATTTAAGGACCCAAAACACCGCATTACAGCTCCATGAGTCTCTTTGGCGGGATTATGAGATCAATTAGCGTCCTTTACTTCCCATCTTTTCAGTTCCGGCGTAATCACAAGCTCCGGCACGAAGACGAAGGAAGTGAAAACAGAGATAGTAGTGAGACGTCGTCAACCAATAGCCCGCCGACTAGGACCGTTCCACGACAAGAGCGCCCTTTAGAAGAAGAGAATATAAGCGCCACTCCTACCAGCCTTGGCCGCACAGTACCAGACCAGGACTACGACAGCAATTATTAGTGATACATAACAACTGTTTACATGGACCTGGTGTACAGCAAAGGGCTTTAATTGTTTCCATGTCACCCATCGATTGCGGCACGTTCTTATAAATGCAAAGTTAAGTGTTGTCAATCTTCTTTATTGTAATAAAAACTATTAATGTGATTTGCTTGAATTGTTGTTTAGCATTCAGAAAACGCAGCATCCCTTAGGCACCGTACATGAGACGAGTGGGCAGGAACCCACGTTTTCTTAAAGATGCATGTGCGAAAACAGAAAGGTTTGATCTCAAAGGGTGAATAAAAGGTTTTGAAACATACTGGTACGTCTACTGCTTCACCATCCTTTACCGTCCTAACTTTGCAGCCATAAGTGCAGTCATTTAACCTAGCATGTTCTTCAATCTGTCTGTTTCTGAGCCGTGCCACAGGACGCGCTGACATAACCCTTGGTAAATAACTGTTTAGTGCGTCACTACCACCATCACGTACATTATCGTTGAACTGTGGTATTAGACAATATCGTTAATTGCTAGAAATATTCTTGAAATATTCATTTCGCCTATATCGACAGTCCCCCCCCCCCCCCCCCCATGAACCATGGACCTTGCCGTTGGTGGGGAGGCTTGCGTGCCTCAGCGATACAGATGGCCGTACCGTAGGTGCAACCACAACGGAGGGGTATCTGTTGAGAGGCCAGACAAACGTGTGGTTCCTGAAGAGGGGCAGCAGCCTTTTCAGTAGTTGCAGGGGCAACAGTCTGGATGATTGACTGATCTGGCCTTGCAACATTAACCAAAACGGCCTTGCTGTGCTGGTACTGCGAACGGCTGAAAGCAAGGGGAAACTACAGCCGTAATTTTTCCCGAGGACATGCAGCTTTACTGTATGATTAAATGATGATGGCATCCTCTTGGGTAAAACATTCCGGAGGTAAAATAGTCCCCCATTCGGATCTCCGAGCGGGGACTACTCAGGAGGATGTCGTTATCAGGAGAAACAAAACTGGCGTTCTACGGATCGGAGCGTGGAATGTCAGATCCCTTAATCGGGCAGGTAGGTTAGAAAATTTAAAAAGGGAAATGGATAGGTTAAAGTTAGATATAGTGGGAATTGAAGTTCGGTGGCAGGAGGAACAAGACTTTTGGTCAGGTGACTACAGGGTTATAAACACAAAATCAAATAGGGGTAATGCAGGAGTAGGTTTAATAATGAATAGGAAAATAGGAATGCGGGTAAGCTACTACAAACAGCATAGTGAACGCATTATTGTGGCCAAGATAGATACGAAGCACACACCTACTACAGTAGTACAAGTTTATATGCCAACTAACTCTGCAGATGATGAAGAAATTGAAGAAATGTACGATGAAATAAAAGAAATTATTCAGATAGTGAAGGGAGACGAAAATTTAATAGTAATGGGTGACTGGAATTCGAGTGTAGGAAAAGGGAGAGAAGGAAACATAGTAGGTGAATATTGATTGGGGCTAAGAAATGAAAGAGGAAGCCGCCTAGTAGAATTTTGCACAGAGCACAACTTAATCATAGCTAACACTTGGTTTAAGAATCATGAAAGAAGGTTGTATACGTGGAAGAACCCTGGAGATACTAAAAGGTATCAGATAGATTATATAATGGAAAGACAGAGATTTAGGAACCAGGTTTTAAGTTGTAAGACATTTCCAGGGGCAGATGTGGACTCTGACGACAATCTATTGGTTATGACCTGTAGATTAAAACTGAAGAAACTGCAAAAATGTGGGAAATTAAGGAGATGGGACCTGGATGAACTGAAAGAACCAGAGGTTGTACAGAGTTTCAGAGAGAGCATAAGGGAACAATTGACAGGAATAGGGGAAAGAAATACAGTAGAAGAAGAATGGGTAGCTCTGAGGGATGTAGTAGTGAAGGCAGCAGAGGATAAAGTAGGTACAAAGACGAGGGCTGCTAGAAATCCTTGTGTAACAGAAGAAATATTGAATTTAATTGATGAAAGGAGAAAATATAAAAATGCAGTAAATGAAGCAGGCAAAAAGGAATACAAACGTCTCAAATATGAGATCGACAGGAAGTGCAAAATGGCTAAACAGGGATGGCTAGAGGACAAATGTAAGGATGTAGAAGCTTATCTCACTAGGGGTAAGATAGATACTGCCTACAGGAAAATTAAAGAGACCTTTGGAGAGAAGAGAACCACGTGTATGAATATCAAGAGCTCAGATGGCAGCCCAGTTCTAAGCAAAGAAGGGAAGGCAGAAAGGTGGAAGGAGTATATAGAAGGTTTATACAAGGGCGATGTACTTGAGGACAATATTATGGAAATGGAAGAGGATGTAGATGAAGACGAAATGGGAGATACGATACTGCGTGAAGAGTTTGACAGAGCACTGAAAGACCTGAGTCGAAACAAGGCCCCCGGAGTAGACAACATTCCATTAGAACTACTGACGGCCTTGGGACAACCAGTCCTGACAAAACTCTACCAGCTGGTGAGCAAGATGTATGAGACAGGCGAAATACCCTCAGACTTCAAGAAGAATATAATAATTCCAATCCCAAAGAAAGCAGGTGCTGACAGATGTGAAAATTACCGAACTATCAGTTTAATAAGCCACGGCTGCAAAATACTAACGCGAATTCTTTACAGACGAATGGAAAAACTGGTAGATGGAGACCTCGGGGAGGATCAGTTTGGATTCCGTCGAAATGTTGGAACACGTGAGGCAATACTGACCTTACGACTTATCTTAGAAGAAAGATTAAGAAAAGGCAAACCTACGTTTCTAGCATTTGTAGACTTAGAGAAAGCTTTTGACAATGTTGACTGGATTACTCTTTTTCAAATTCTAAAGGTGGCAGGGGTAAAATACAGGGAGCGAAAGGCTATTTATAATTTGTACAGAAACCAGATGGCAGTCATAAGAGTCGAGGGGCATGAAAGGGAAGCAGTGGTTGGGAAAGGAGTGAGACAGGGTTGTAGCCTCTCCCCGATGTTATTCAATCTGTATATTGAGCAAGCAGTAAAGGAAACAAAAGAAAAATTTGGAGTAGGTATTAAAATTCATGGAGACGAAGTAAAAGCTTTGAGGTTCGCCGATGACATTGTAATTCTGTCAGAGACAGCAAAGGACTTGGAAGAGCAGTTGAACGGAATGGATAGTGTCTTGAAAGGAGGATATAAGATGAACATTAACAAAAGCAAAACGAGGATAATGGAATGTAGTCAAATTAAATCGGGTGATGCTGAGGGAATTAGATTAGGAAATGAGACACTTAAAGTAGTAAAGGAGTTTTGCTATTTAGGAAGTAAAATAACTGATGATGGTCGAAGTAGAGAGGATATAAAATGTAGACTGGCAATGGCAAGGAAAGCGTTTCTGAAGAAGAGAAATTTGTTAACATCGAATATAGATTTATGTATCAGGAAGTCGTTTCTGAAAGTATTTGTTTGGAGTGTAGCCATGTATGGAAGTGAAACATGGACGATAACTAGTTTGGACAAGAAGAGAATAGAAGCTTTCGAAATGTGGTGCTACAGAAGAATACTGAAGATAAGGTGGATAGATCACGTAACTAATGAGGAGGTATTGAATTGGATTGGGGAGAAGAGAAGTTTGTGGCACAACTTGAAGAAGGGATCGGTTGGTAGGACATGTTTTGAGGCATCAAGGGATCACAAATTTAGCATTGGAGGGCAGCGTGGAGGGTAAAAATCATAGAGGGAGACCGAGAGATGAGTACACTAAGCAGATTCAGAAGGATGTAGGTTGCAGCAGGTACTGGGAGATGAAGCAGCTTGCACAGGATAGAGTAGCATGGAGAGCTGCATCAAACCAGTCTCAGGACTGAAGACAACAACAACAACAACATATCGACTGTCATGTCCAGTTTCAAGGGAAGAGCCTCGTAACTTTTTTTCAACGCTACTGAGGTCTTACGTCCTTTCGCATCACTAGCATCTACGTGTCCGTCACATTCTTCACTTAAAGGCAGTTTAAAATCATCGTCCAACATTATTGCAACAGAAATTTAAGCTATATTGCAAGGAAACGTACTAACCAAGAAATGCAATACATATACTACATAAATCAAATGAATGAGAGGCAGTTGACCGTGAGTGAGGCTACACAGCGCATAAGCCCAGATTGTAGATTAATTGGACTGAGTTGATTATTGTCCTAGTCCCGTCGGTCTCTGTTGCATTTCTACTGAGCACGAATTTTTTAACCATCTGTGTTTTTGAATGAGTTGGTTTTCTCCTTTAATGATGAAAAAACGGATTAAGAAGTAAATAGTGGTGCCAGCGTCTCATTTTTCATTTTCTTGGAAACTTTTGTTTTTTTTCCTGCAACCTTGAAATGGTACATTGGCCGAGATATTGTTACTAATAAGAAGTAGCACTTGGGTGAAGAAACAAATAAGGACAAATATTGAAGTTATGTATACAGTAGTATGTAACTGACACTACATTGCAGATACAGATGTAAGCTATAAGTTCAGGATGGTACACATTTGACTTTGGTGGTCTGGAATTGCAGCCAGTATTATTAAAGTTAATGGCGATTGTATGGTATATTGGCATTATTTGTAAAGTACCTGTCCAAAAATTATTGATCTGCAGCGTGAGCCGAGTTACGTGTGGTACGCTACAAGGAGCATTCGCTATATATTGTGTTTCAGTAGGACTTTCACCAGCGACGTAGCGCCGTGCGGCCTCGATCCGCCGGCAGCTGAGCTCCTGTATATTGCCTGCCCACCGCACATGCCACATTCGCTGACCTTCCTTACCCGCACGTGCAGGATGACAATTATTGAACTACATGAAATAAAATCGTCATAAATACAGAACAGTTTGCCTCAGGACGTTCAAACTGCACGGTTGGTTGCGGTGTATCATGTATGTATTGGTTGAGCGACGAAGCCCACTTTCATTTGGATGAGTTCGTCAATAACCAAAATTGGCATCTTTTGGGAACTGACAGTGTGACGAGCAATGTACAGTCAGGGAATATTAGACGTGATATTGCTTGATGGCATGGTGACTACCGAACTGTACGTGAAGATTTTGGAAGGTGATTTCATCCCCATCATCCAAAGTGACCTTGATTTCAGGAAGATGAGCTTCATGCAAGACGGAGCTCGACCCCATCGACTCAGGAAGAGTGTTTGATGTCCTGCAGGAGGACTCTGGGGACCTCGTTCTGGTTCTGGGGTACACGATTGACCGCCATATTTTCCGGACTTGAAGGCCTATGACTCCTTTTTCTGGGGCAATATTAAAGACAATGTGTACAGCAATAACCCCAAATCCATTGATGAGAAGAAAACAGCACTTCAGCTTCGATGTTCCGATACTTCAGAAGGTCATGCAGAATTTCGCTATTCGTCTGCATCTCGTCATCGCCAATGGTGGCAGGCATATCGAAAATGTCGTAACACAAATCCGAATATCTGTAAAGACGCTTACATGTTGAATAATGTGTGGACACGCAGTAGTTTTTAACTAATTTAAGTGTTTTGCATACAGTTCAATAATTGTCACATTGTACATTGTCATGTAATACTACATCCCCCATGAACCATGGATCTTGCCCTGGGTAGGGTGGCATGCTTGCCTCAGATACAGATAACCGTACAGTAGGCAAAACCACAATGCAGGGGTATCTGTTGAGAGAGCAGACAAACGACTGGTTGCTGAAGGTAGGCATCAACCTTTTCAGTAACTGCAGGGGAAACAGTCTGCATGACTGACTGATCCGGGTTTGTAACATCAACCAAAACGGCCATGCTGTATTGGTACTTTGAACTGCTGAAAGCAAGTGGAAACTGTAGCCGTAATTGTCAAATAGTGGTATCCAGGAGTGGGTTTAATAATGAATAAGAAAACAGAATGCCGGTAATCTTCTATCAGCATCATAGTGGACACATTATCATAACCAAGATAGACAGGAAGCCCATGCTTACCACAGCAGTACAAGTTTACATGCCAACTAACTCCGCAGATGAAGAAGAGATTGGAGAAATGTATGATGAGATAAAAGAAATTATTCAGATAGTTATAAGAGAAGAAATTTAAATTTGATGGCGGATTGAAACTCGACAGTATTAAAAAGAAGAGAAGAGAATACACTAGGTGTTTGTGGACTGGGGCAAAGGAATGAAAGGGGAAGCCATCTGGCAGAGAAAATTATTTAATCATCGCTAACAGTTGCTTTAAAAAATCATAAAAGAATTCTGTGTGCACGGAAGAGACCTGCAGACAACGGAAGGTTTCAGACTGAATATGTAATGGTCACACAGATATTTAGGAACGAGATTTCATGTTTCAAGGTATTCCCAGGGTAGATGTGGACTCTGACCACGATTTAGTAGTTATGAGATGTAGATTAAAATTGAAGAAATTGGTAAAAAGAAGGAATTTTAGGAGTTGGGACACGAATAAGTGGAAAGAACCAGAGGTTACTGAGAGCTTAAGCAGGAGCACCAGGGAACGGTTGACTAGAACAAGGAAAAGCAATACATTAGAAGACGAATGGGTGGCTTTAAGAGATTAAATATCGAAGGCAGCAAAGGATAAAATAGATACAAAGACAAGACCTAGAAGGAATCCTTGGATAACACAAGAGATACTGAATCTAGTTGAAGAAAGGAGGAAATTTAAAAAAAGCAGCAAATGAAGGAGGGGAAAGGGAATGTAAATGCTTAAAAAATTAGATTGGCAGGAAGTGCATAATTGCTTTAGCAGGAATGGCTAGAGGACAAACATAAGGACATAGAAGCATATTTTACTAGAAGAACGATAGATACTGCCTACAGTAAAATGGAAGAGGCCTTTGGGTAAAAGAGAACTAGTTATATGAATATCATGAATTCAGATGGTAAACCAGTCCCAAGCAAAGAAGGGAAAGCTGAAAGGTGGAATGAGTATGTAGAGGATTGTGGGAAGGAGATGAACTTGAAAGCAACATTATAAAAATGGATGTGGGCATAGATGAAGATGAAATGGGAGATGTGATACTACGAGAATTTGACAAAGCTGTGAAAGACCTAAGTCGAAACAAGTCCCTGGGAGTAGGCGACATTCCGCCAGAAATACTGACAGACATGGGAGACCAGAAATAATACAACTCATCCATTTGGTGAGCAAGATGTTTGAGATAGGCGAAATACCTTCAGACTTCAGAATGTGGTAATTCCATTTCCAAAGACAGGTGTGAAATTAACCGAACTATCAGTTTAATAAGTCAGGGTTGCAAGACACTAACATGAATTCTTTACAAAAGAATGGAAAAACTGGTAGAGGCAGATCTCGGGGAAGATCAGTTTGGATTCCGGAGAAATGTAGGAACATGCGAGGCAATAGACACTAAAACCAACCTTAGAAGATAGTTTAAGCAAAGGCAAACTTACATTTATAGCAATTTTAGACCTAGAGAAAGCTTTTGACAATGTTAAATGGAATACTCTCTTTGAAATTCTGAAGGTAGCAGGGGGTAAGATACAGGGAGCGAAAAATTATTTACAACTTATACAGAAACCAGATAGAAGAAATGAGTCGAGGGTTATGAAAAGGAAGCAGTGATTGAGAAGGGAGTGAGCCAGAGGTGTAGCCTATACCCGATGTTATCCAATCTGTACATTGAACAAACAGTAAAATAAATAAAAAGAATTTGGAGTACGAATTACAAGAATTAAAATTCAGGGAGCAAAGATAAAAGCTTTCAGGCTTGCAATGACTTTGTAATTCTGTCAGAGACAGCAAAAAACCAGGAAGAGCAGTTGAAGGAATTGATAGTGTTTTGAACAGAGGATATATGATAAACATCACCATAGCAAAACAGGGCTAATGAAATGTAGCCGAATTAAATCAGGTGATGCTAACGGAAGCAGATCAGGGAACGAGACAGATGAAGTAATAGATGAGTTTTACTATTTAGGCAGCGAAATAACTGATGATGGGTGAAGTTGAGAGGATATAAAATGTAGACTAGCAATAACAAGAAAAGCATTTTGTGGTGACAAGAGATATTTGCATTGTGAAGGTACAGATCAAGATAAGATGGATAGTTTTTATGAGGCACTCATCGCTAACAGTTGTTAGAGTAAAGGACAAGAACAGAGTTCTCCTCATGGGTGATTTTAACGCCAGAATTGGTAATCGAACAGAAGGGTATGAAAAAGTTATGGGTAAATTTGTGGAGGATATGGAGGCCAACAGGAACGGGAAACAACTCTTGGATTTCTGTGGCAGTATGGGCTTAGTAATCACAAACTCCTTTTTTAAACATAAGGACATTCACTGGTATACTTGGGAAGGCAGGGGAACCAGATCTGTCATTGACTATATAATAACAGATCAGGAATTCCGGAAGGCTGTGAGGGACACACGTGTTTTCAGGGGATTCTTTGATGACACTGATCATTATTTAATCTGCAGTGAAATTGGGATTGTGAGGCCGAAAGTGCTGAAGGTCAGGTCCATATAAAGGAGGATAAGAGTGGAGAAACTTCAGGATAAGGAAATCAGGCACAAGTACTTAACAGCGATCTCAGAAAGGTACCAGTTAGCTGAATGTAGTCAATTACAGTCATTGGAAAAGGAATGGACAAGGTACAGGGACACAGTACCAGAAGTGGCTAAAGAATGTCTTGGAACAGTAGTGTGTAAAAGTAGGATGAAGCAAACAGCTTGGTGGAATGACACAGTCAAGGCAGCCTATTAAAAGGAAAAAGAAGGCGTATCAAAAATTATGTTTCAGAAAGAAACAAAGCCAAACAGATAATTGCAGCATCCAAGAAGATATCTTGGGAAGACTTTGGAAACAGTTTGGAGACTATGGGTCAAGCCGCTGGAAAACCATTCTGGAGTGTAGGTAGCAGTCTTCGAAAGGGAGGTAAGAAGGAAATGACAAGTATTTTGGAAAGGTCAGGAAAACTGCTGGTGAATCCTGTGGATGCCTTGGGCAGATGGAGGGAATATTTTGAAGAGTTTCTCAATTTAGGTAAAAATACGATCAGTAATGTTTCAGATTTCGAGGTAGAATGATGGTGGAAATAGGATCACATTTGAGGAAGTGGAGAAAATGGTCAATAGATTACAGTGCAATAAAGCAGCTGGGGTGGTTGAAATTAAGTCGGAATACATCAAACACAGTGGAATGTCTGGTCTTAAATTTCTACATAGGATAATTGAAATGGCCTGGGAGTCGGGACAGGTTCCATTAGACTGGACAAAAGCAGTAATCACACCAATCATTAAACATGGAAACAGAAAAGATTGTAACAACTACAGAGGTATCTCTTTAATCAGCGTGGTGGGTAAAATCTTCTCAGGTATTGTTGAAAAGAAAGTGCGAGTATTAGTTGAGGACCAATTGGATGAAAATCAGTATGCGTTTAGGCCTCTTAGAGGTTGTCAGGACCAGATCTTTAGGTTACGGCAAATAATGGAGAAGTGTTATGAGTGGAACAGGAAATTGTATCCATGCTTTATAGATCTAGAAAAGGCATATGACCGGGTTCCTAATATGAAGTTATTGTCTGTTTTACGAGATTATGGAATAGGAGGCAAACTTTTGCAAGCAATTAAAGGTCTTTTCATGGATAGTCAGGCAGCAGTTAGAGTTGACGGTAAATTGAGTTCATTGTTCATAGCAGTTTCAGGGGTAAGACAAGGCTGCAACCTGTCTCCACTGTTGTTCATATTATTTATGGATCATATGTTGAAAACAATAGACTGTCTGGGTGAGATTAAGATAATATGAACACAAAATAAGCAGTCTTGCATATGCAGATGACTTAGTCTTGATGGCAGATTCGACTGAAAGTTTGCAAAGTAATATATCAGAGTTAGATCAGAAATGTAAGGAATACAGTATGAAGATTAGCATCTCCAACATGAAAGTAATGTCAGTGGGAAATAAATATAAACGGATTGAGTGCCAAATAGGAGGGACAAAGTGAGAACAGGTGGACGGATTCAAGTACTTAGGGTGCATATTCTCACAGGATGGCAACATGGTGAAAGAACTGAAAACGAGGTGTAGCAAAGCTAATGCAGTGAGCGCTCAGCTACGATCTACTCTCTTCTGCAAGAAGGAAGTCAGTACCAAGACTAAGTTATCTGTGCACCATTCAATCTTTCGACCAACTTTGTTGTATGGGAGAGAAAGCTTTGTGGATTCAGTTTACCTTATCAACAAGATTGAGGTTACGGATATGAAAGTAGCTAGGATGATTGCAGGTACTAGTAGATGGGAACAATGGCAGGAGGGTGTTCACAATGAGGAAATCAAAAGAAAAACTGGGAATGAACTCTATAGATATAGCATGCAGGGCGAACAAGTTTAGATGGTGGGGTCATGTTACACGCATTGGAGAACCAAGGTTACCCAAGAGACTCATGGGTTCAGCGGTAGAGGGTAGGAAGAGTCGGGGCAGACCAAGGCGAAGGTACCTGGATTCGGTTAAGAATGATTTTGAAGTAATAGTTTTAACATCAGAAGAGGCACAAATGTTAGCACTGAATAGAAGATCATGGAGGAATGTTATAAGGGGGCTATGCTCCAGACTGAACGCTGAAAGGCATAATCTGTCTTAAATGATGATGCTGATGATGAGGATGAGAAATTTAAGGCACAAGTTGCTCACATGAAGGGATCGGTTGAAAAGGCACAGTATTCTGTGACACCGAGGTACCACCAGTTTAGTTTTTGAGGGAAGTGTAGCGTGTGAAAATCGTACAGGAGGACCAAGGAATGAATGCAGTACTCGGTCTGGCATCTACTTTTCCCACTAAGAATGCTTTCGGCACTGTCATTTTAAAACAGAGAAAAATTCAACAAAGGTTGCACTTTGGGTCTGGAGTCGTCAAAGTTGCTTACAGAACTGCTGATGAGCTAACACACTGATGTTTAGAGGCACTGCCATGTTACTAGACCATATGCTTAATACAGATGATTTTTGTATATGGGTGCTTCTAATATTTCTTTTTCTCTTACTGGCTTCAAACAAATGATTTCTGCGTTATTTGATAATAAGAAACTCATTATGTTCTAAATATATTGCGTAGTGGTAGTTCGGAGATATCAAACGCGCCATTTCAAAATTTTCGATCCTTAGAAGGCCAAGATTGACTGCAGGCCGAAAAATAAACTATTATTCGACCACAATATAGTAAATCAGAACCTCGAAACGGAAAACAGTATAAATTAACAACGAAAGTTTAAAAACAGTATAAGTTTTGTATTATTGGCGTATTGTCCAAAAAAAGATAAATAGATCAAACGAAACAGAAACCACTTTAAAAGTTATTTGGAATGCGACATTGCAGTGAACGTGCGTGTAATTCTACATGCCCTTGGTAGATTTCCAGAGGTATATAGCACAAGATTTGTATACACTGATCACGCAAATAAATATGAGTGGTTGTTTCGTGAGAGCCGAGCAGATGTCTGGTAGCATTCCACACGTGTTCCATTCGGATCAGGTGAAGTTAGTTGTCCAGATATACACGTTAATTCCCTATCATGTTCTTCAGGCCAACGGGACAGATGAAGTAATACAAGGGTTTTGCTATTTCGGCAGCGAAATAATTGATGATGGCTGAAGTGGAGAGGATATAAAATGTAGACTAGCAATAGCAAGAAAAGTGTTGATCACAAGAAGAGATCGGTTGAAAAAGACACATTATTCTGTGACATCGAGGTATTACCAGTTTAGTTTTTGAGGGAAGTGTAGTGCGTAAATATCGTAGAAGAGGACCAAGGAATGAATGCATTACGCAGATAAAAAAGGTGTAGTTTGAAGTAGTTATTTGGAGATGAAGAGGCTCGCGCAGGATACAGTAGCATGTAGAGCTGCATCTAAACAGTCCTCAGACTGAAGACCACAACACGGGTAACCACTTCCTCAAAGTACGCCATTAGCTTATGTACCGTCTAGAGAAGACAGTTCCTAAGACAATTAAAAATAAACCCATGTGATCCTCATTCGCAGCAAATGAAGATGGCCTATTGAGATAATCCTAATCCGTCCTAAGTAGAGGTGATTGCGAGTCGGAAATTAAACTGGACCTACTTTTTAATACCACAATCTATTTAGTGAATACGGATATTGTAAATAGCTTTCAAGTGTAACAATAGAGCAGAAACTGTCACCTTTTTTCCTTACCCCCATGTTTTAATTGTTGGGATTACTCGGTCGATTGAGGAACTTTTCATGGAAATCCACCACATGAAATCCGACCATCATGGCAGAATCGAACTTTGCTGCCTGTAGCTCTTAGAGAGAGGACTGTCTAGACACGACTCAAGTAAACTACATAGAAAGTCGCTCACACATTCAGCTTAGCAGAACTCGTGAGATAAAACGATACATCAGGAAAATTCGTGAGCTTTGGAATGGATGTCAAATAACAACAGTAAAATCAGGCATCGAATCATTCCCTAAACTACAAGCCTATAAACGACATCTATCAGAAATCAAAATAAAAGATTTTTCAAAAGAACTAGAAAAACAAAGCTGGGATGAAGTGTATAAGGAAACCAATGTGAATATGAAATTCTCCAAATTCTCCACATTGTTTAAATTGAACTTTGAAACAGCATTTCCAAAAGTATGCATGACTGTATCAACATCTCACAAAAACAGATGGATAACAGCAGGTATTAAGAAGTCCTCCCAAACACTTAAACACCTCAGTTACATGAAAAAGATTCACAATGATCCAGAATTCTTAAATTTCTATCATAGATACAAAAAGATTTATAGGAAGGTGCTGATTGCTGCAAAAAAGTCATTTAATGACAAAATAATATATAATGCAGAGAATAAAAGCAAAGCAGTCTGGGATGTTATAAAAAAGGAAACGGGGAGAGGCAAACAAACGTAGAATAACATACTGCTAAGGGAGGGGGATAAGGTAATAAATGATCCACAACACTTAGCAAACTATGTAAACGAGCATTTTTCAAGTATTGCAGACAAGTTACAGCAAAAATTCCCCAAAACAAATATAACACCTGCAAAAATTGTTGCACTAGATACAATGATGTTACTTCCAACCACAGAAAATGAAGTCAATAAAACCGTTCAAAAGCTAAAAAATAAAAAGTCAGAAGGCTTAGATGATGTACCAATGTGTGTACTGAAACAATGCATAGGGATTATACAAGGCCCATTAACAAATATAATAAATGAATCCTTCACATCAGGGACATTTCCAGAGCAGCTAAAACAGGCATGAGTTGTACCTTTGCTTAAGAAAGGTAATGCAGAAGACATAGAAAATTACCGGCCCATTTCCCTGCTGTCAGCATTCTCAAAAATAATAGAAGCAATTATGAAAGACAGATTAATGAATTATCTGAATAAATACAATCTTTTAAGCAAATCACAGTTTGGTTTTCGAAGTGGCAAAAATACAGAGTCAGCCATAGTAGAATTCACAAAAGTTGTACTTAATGCTCTTGATAAAGATGAGTGTGTCACAGGCATATTTTTGGATCTTTCTAAGGCTTTTGATACAGTCGACCACAAGATTCTATTAAATAAATTAGAAGCATTAGGAATAAGAGGGGTAGCTAATGACTGGTTTCGATCATACCTAACAGATAGGGTACAAAGAGTAGAGATAACACATACTTCAAATAGATCTAAACATTTAGTAAAATACTTATCAGAACCAAAACATATTAATATAGGGGTTCCACAAGGTAGCATATTAGGACCAATACTATTCCTGATATACATCAATGACTTTCCCAGTAGTGTTACTCATGGTGAGAAAATTCTCTTCGCTGATGACAGTAATATTATAGTCACTGAGAGAACAAGAGAACTCCTTACCGAGAAAGCAAATGAAACTCTCAAGGAAGTTTACGATTGGTCAATAAGCAACAAATTGACATTAAACATAAAGAAAACTAATGCCATGAACTTCAGTTTGAAGAGGAAAAATGACAATGTTAAATTAAATGTAGATGGCACCTCTATAGACTGTGTAACAAATGCAAAATTTCTAGGAATGAATATTGACTCTCAGCTGAAGTGGTGCGAACACACAAAGGTACTTGCAAACAGAATGTCATCAGCATGTTATACCCTTAGAATTCTATCATCTGTGTGTAACATGCAGTGTCTTTTAGTTACATATTATTCATATGTACACTCAATTCTTAGCTATGGCATTCTTTTTTGGGGAACAAATCCACAAAATATAAACACAATTTTCAAACTCCAGAAAAGAGCCATAAGAATAATAACCAGAAAGAGTAGTCGAGCTCATTGTAAAGATCTGTTCAAAATACTGGGAATTTTAACTGCTCCATGTGAACACATTTACCAGTCAGTTGTACACATCAAAAGTAACATTGGCAATTACTGCACAAACAGCTCTGTCCATGACCATGCAACAAGAGATAGACTCAACTTACATTTACCAAGAAAAAATAAACATAAAACTCAAAATAGCATTTTCTACCAAGGAATAAAACTGTACAATAAATTACCAAAAGAGATTAAAGAAATTTAAAAAATACACTTATTTAAGAAGGCAGCTAAGAAGTACCTGTTATGCAATACATTTTATACATTGAAGGATTACTTAGATATAGCAGAGTAGGGGTTTGATAAAAAAATGTTATACAAACAAATAATAATAATAATGATGATTATAAAACATCCAATATTCCACATAACACCTTCACTTTATTATTTTTCTTCTTTTTTCCTTTCTAGAGACACTCTCCCCTCAAGCTATGCATAGCACAATACTAACACCTCTTCCTCTTTCTGAGCTCAACATCTCACTCATTATGAAGGGATGCTGACTCAGTTTTTCAGGATAGCAAATGGGAACTTGCAGTACAGAAAATGGCCCAAGGATCACCTGTGTGTGTGTGTGTGTGTGTGTGTGTGTGTGTGTGTGTGTGTGTGTGTATGTAGTGAGTGAAGTGTTATGAAACAATGCGTGTATAGTGTGTGCAGTGACTGATAGTGAAATATGAGTGAATAGTGTGGCATTACATTATTTAATGAGTTATTTGTAAATAAATTATTGTATACCAGGAGTAAAATCTAATGATTGTCTCTAACTAGAAGTCTGTAAATATATGTGTATACGAATTAGCTTATTGTAAATTGATCTAAGCTTGTAAATACTTTGACATGTCCTATATCCTTGTAAAAAGAGATCTACCGATGAATAAAACTACTACTACTACTACTACTACTACTACTACTACATGTTGTTTCCTGAATGAACGTTTCTCCCCGGCGAAATATGCGTTGTTTTGGATATTCCTGACATATGGTTACCATGTGCTGTAAGAGAACCTTGACTTTTACGGCCAATACACTTACCCATGAGGTATCCATGCACAGTGCAGAACCCGCACGGAACCACGATACTCCCTACAAAACAATGTTGGTTCAAGTAGCATTGTGAAAAACCAACAAACAAACATCAGAAATAAAAGGGACTACCTCCAGCAGGCAGATATTCTATTTGTAGCTCGCATACAATACGTACAGCAATTGTTTAAGAGATCTAACAATGCTACAGTCTAATGCAACTAAGATGAAGGATCCACTCAGATTTCGAAGCCTGTTAGGTGTAACAAGAGCTTGACGACTTTATATTATGGAGATAAGAGGCCGACAGTGGGGTGATTTGGCTATATTTAAATTTCCTTAGTTACAAAATTAGCATATGGCATAAAATATGGTCAGTAAAAATACATAAATAAATAAAGTTGCGGGGTTCTACTATTATTGGAGGGATTTTGCAGCAGTCTTTCGGCCACCCTCGTGAGTCTTGTAGTGTCTAGGAATCCTGCGAACACGTTTCGCTAGACAAACAATCAAACAACTCGTTTTAATGAGTTTTATGACAATAAAAAATTTACAATACTTAACTTTGGCAACTACACAGATGTATCGTAATCAAAGGGCGACATGTGAACCAGTCAGTAGCTGCAGTGACTACTGATCTCTAACCGAGAAACGTCTTTCCTGCACTGCTGTTGATGTCGCTATTGTTGAAGCTGCTACTGAACTCTGCCACCACCAATCGGGCGCGGTTCCTATGTTCTCTTCACGTAGGGGCAGCTGCTGTCGCGTTGTCGTCCTGGAAGGGAGTTTGGTCAGCGTGCGCCTGATGCTTGGTTTGTGGGACGCTCAACTGTGCTGTCATCAGCGCCTGTACAAATTCCAATTTTTACACAGTCAAATTTTTCATGCAATCCAATCGAGCCACTGTCACGAATGATGATGATTATGAAATGATGAGGACAACAAAAACACCCAGTTCTCAGGCAGAGAAAATCCCCACCCCAGCCGAGAATCGAACACGGGACCACATGATCCAGAGGCAGCAACGGAAGCACGCATGCAAATGGCTGACCCCTTCTCACAGCCTTCTCTGCTCTATCGTTCCCGACTAGCATACCGGCTTTTGACTTTACGCTGTAACAAGCAGCGTAGGCTGAAGCACGTAGTGGTTGTGGGGTATGTACGTTACTCATCAGAATACACATTTATCGACAACAGAATCAACAAAGTAATTCCGAACAAATGATGAAAATTTTCCGTTAAAATATGCAAAGTAATGACAAAAACTTAATCACAAAAAACGAAGGACTCATCCAGCCGCTGAAGGCCCAAAAGGTGTCGTACGACCGCTATGTCATCCTCTGCCATTCAGCATATTGTAGATGGAGTATACATGAGCATGCGGTCAGCACACCGCTTTTCAACACGTTTAGGCCCAAAAGGTGTCGTACGACCGCTGTGTCATCCTCTGCTATTCAACATATTGTGGATGCAGTATACATGAGCATGCGGTCAGCACACCGCTTTTCCACATCTTTAGGCGTCTTTCGAGACGGCATGTAATGAGAAAAGCATAAGAGCACATGGAAAACATTACTGTAGGCAGAGCCATAACGCAGTTCACTTTATCGTTCAACTGCGAGAATTAACTGGCCAGTGACATAGGCGTGGCTCTCCTGTTCAGCTATGTCAGCACGGCAGCCGCGATGCCAGTGACATCTAGTGGCCATGGGCCAGTCCTGTGTCGTATGGCGATCTATAAGGATGCCAGAGGCATCATCTGCCAAGCGGGATGGGACTGAATTTTATTGCAAAATAAGGCAGACTAGAATTCCTATTTGCCATTGCCGTAAAGATGTCTCCCAAGTGGGGTTAGTGGCTTTCTTTCAACGAAAGCTATCATTCTGCATCATCATTTACTGCTCCACTGGCTTAGAAGCTGTTGGTACAACTGCAAGACAGAAGAACATGGATAATGTCTGATGTCAGTCATCCACACCCTATACTGATTACATTTGTCTGACTGAGAAACATATGCTGGAGCTTGGAAAAATATGACTAGTTTGCAGTATTTGGTTGATAATCTACATATACATCATACTTCTCAAGCAACATACTTCTGGAACAACCAATTGATCCTCCCTACCATGTTCTACTCGATAATGGTGTGTGGGAAGAATGACCGTCAAAAAGCCTCTGTATTAGCTCTAATATCTCGAATTTTCTCATCGTGATCGTCGAGCGAGAGAAGTAATACGTTGTCTGAAAGTGTTCTCTCGAAATCTCTCCGTGATGCACAGCCCCTCTCTTGTAACGTCTGCCAATGGACTTTGTTCAGCATCTCGGTAAGGCTACACCGTGCTTGATCCTGCGACGAAACGCGCTGCTCTTCCTTCAAACTTCTCTGTCTCTTACATCAGTCCTGCCAGGTTAAGACACCGTATTGATGAACAATACTCAAGAAAGAGTCGAACAAACGCCTTAAACGCATTATAAGCCAGTTATTTCCTGGATGAGTTACATTTGCTTAAGACTCTTCCGATGAATCTCTGTCTGACATGTACTTTTCCTATTAAGAATGCTTTTGGCACTGTAATTTTAAAATAGAGAAAAAATTCAGCAAAATTGTTTTGTATCCCACCTGGAAGGCGGCACGTGGGTGTGCTCCTGCACACTGTAAGTTTGGCCAAATGAAGGAAGTGATTAGAAGCAGGGAAAGGTAAAAACACTTTGGTACTGCGAGTTAGTAAAAGTGGTTTACTGGTGCATGGATATTTACAGAGGCATACATAACTAAGTACGTAGGTGTGAAGCTGAAGCGAAGTGTCCCGGCCGTCTGCTCTTGACCAAATTATTCAGCCATAACAAAAGAAATCAGCACCTCGAAAAGGAAAACAACATAAATTAACAATTAAATCTTAAAAACATTTGAAGTTTTCTGTTATTGGCGTATTGTCCAAGAAAGATAAATAGATCAAACGAAACAAAACCCAGTTTAAAAGTTATCTGGAATGCGACATAGCAGTGAATCTGCGTGTAATTCTATAGGTCCGTGGGAGATTTCAAGTGGTATATAGCACAAGATTTCTACACACAGATCACGCAAAGAAATATGTGTGGATGTTTCGTGAGCGCCGAGCATGTGCCTGGTACCATTCCACACGTGTTCCATTCGGATCAGGTGAAGTTAGTTGTCCAAATATACACGTTAATTCACTATGATGTTCCTCAAACCAATGTAGGACGATTATGTCCTTGGGATACGGACAGTAACCCTACTGGAACATGCGCTTGTCATCGCAGGAGACATCAAGCCTGAAGGGATGCTGGTGGTCTGCAAAAATCACGTTTTCCATGTGGTGAGTTTGATTACTAACACAGGTTTACTTTTGAATATATTATGGGAGTGGCAGTGATCAATGTGTTACAGATATATACTACTAGTAATTCTCCAGCAGGAAGAGGTTCCTACTCAGTGATAGGAACCTGTCACCATAATAAATAAATCGTGATAAAGACTGTTTTTAATAGGAAATACTTGTAACACAGATTTCTTGAAAGACCATGAGGATGGGCTCCATTACATAATACTACCCTCATTGGTCTGCGTCCTTGGCATTTCAGGTGTTCTGAGCAACCCTTTGACTGTATGACAGTGCATCTGGACAGACCATAGACCAATAATAACAAGAAAAATGATTCATCTGACCAGTCGAAACTCTTCCAGTTGACCTACGGTCCCATTTAGCTGATCCTGTGCCCATAGCAATCGTATTTGATGACGTCATTGGATCAGCATGGGGGAAAACGTATAGGTCGTCTGCTGTGAAATCCCATTTTCAACTATGTGTGCTGAATGGCGAGCTCTGACACCTATTGCCTCCACCTTCAGAACTGCCATAGATTGCTGCCTGTTCTACTTTACGGACAGGGATCTGATCTCCCCTTTGTGTGAACAGGCTGGACGCCCAAAAACTTGTCGTATACTCCTTCTTCATTGTCCTCAAGTCTTTAACCACTTTAAAATTTTGGACAATAGCTTACAAACAGCTGACAAGTTTCACTGTCTCCGAAATTTTGGTTCCCATACGCATCTGTCAGAGTTTATAAAATCAGTAGATTCATTCATTTGTGTCCCATATCATCCACAGAGGTATATCTCCTGCTTCTCTGCTCTGCTTATATCCTTTTCGTAGTGCATCGCATTTTGCTTGCAGACCCAGTAGGCGGCACCCAGTTTCGCATTTGGTAGCAGCCATAATGTTTTGCCTCAACTGTGTATATGACGAACAAAATGAGGAATATTTCTCGACTTCACAAAAAATGCAGCATGCATCATGAATGAATATCTGAAGAATGTAATGCAAGAAAAACTCCCGAGTTCTTTATCCAAATTTTTAAGTCGAATGGCTGATTACAGTAAGTAAGACGAGTATTATAGCAATGCTAACTTTGGTGTAGTTTGATATTTGTCCGTCGGGATACCTACAGTCTAAGGGAAATGTATTTCCTTACAAGCCATACGTTCTTGTCTATGACATTATCATTGTCACTAGAGAAGGCACATCCCCTTATCTAAAGCATTCACAATTCAAGGTGCTACACCTTATTTGTAGGAATGGTGATGACCACTAAAAGGAAACATATCCCAGTATGAGATTTTCACTCTGCAGCGAAGTGTGCACTGATATGAAACTTCCTGGAAGATTAAAACTGTGTGCCGGTCTGAAACTCGAACTTGGGACCTTTGCCTTTCGCGGAAAAAGGTCCCCAGTAATTTACAGGCGGTTAAAACGCAACAGGCAGTCACCATCTAGTCATCAGGGAGCCGCCAAAATGCAGAAAAGGACATGAATCTTATGTGCGGAGGTCAAAGTATTTACCCAAAAAAAGTGTTGAATGAATAGGGTGTTACTTAGGGAATTTCCGTGGAAGAAATGCAAAACGTTCACATAATTTCATATAAATTCGCGTCATATTCGAAATAATTTTATTATTTATCGAAAATAAATAAACAGACGGTCAGTACTGGTGTAACATGGTGCCATGGCGGTAATTTACAAGCTAATCAACAGACTCAAAGCGTTAATTCAATTTCTAAAACTTACTGAAAAATACATCAACACAGAATACCCAGTATTTCTGTCAGGCGTCAAAATATTATTTCTTCACCCCCCCCCCCCCCCCCCCCACACACAGACAGATACATCAAATTTGATGTCTGTGAACTATCAAATTATTTAAATTTAAACTTATTTTTAGCCCTACTTGAGGTGCAGTAAATAAAAGAAGCTGATCAAGCTTATAACTGCCAAAAATGCATGTTGTCTAAAATACTCTGCTAATCAGGCACACAAATAGACAAGAAGGGGCAAAATAGAAAATGACAATACTTATAGACGGATGTTACAGACTGGATAACGTAGCTTTTTATTACATCTGAACTAGGCCCACTCAAGGTTATACTCTAAAACAAACTTATAAGGACGGCTGCAGTACCAGGGCTCTCTAAAA
Organism: Schistocerca gregaria; assembly: GCF_023897955.1. Taxonomy (NCBI): domain Eukaryota; kingdom Metazoa; phylum Arthropoda; class Insecta; order Orthoptera; family Acrididae; genus Schistocerca; species Schistocerca gregaria. The sequence goes on from NC_064925.1 coordinate 151,069,568, forward strand.
TGTTTACAGACTACTTTCACAGGCAACTACTAAATTATATAAGAAAAGTCATTATAATGCACCAGAATACACAATGTAGGAGCGTCCAACATAGGCAACATGAATCGAAATCACCGAACACCTCGTTAAGGGGGAAGAACGGGTTTTAAATAACTCATTATTGCGTATTTATATGTAAGCCACGTGTTTTCGTAATCGGCATTGAAGTTTTCACTATGCTGAGAATACATATATAAAAATGGCCGAAGACAATGCTGGATAAGGAGAGAGATGATACACGGCCAAAGACGCTAGTGAAACGAAAAAAAGATGGAACATGGGCAAAAACAATAGTGACACCAGAGAGCTATGAAAGAGTGATGTCTCGAAAACTGTATGCCAAAGTGTGTAACGACTGTGGAAGCTGACACACGTGAACACCCACACAAAACACACACACACACACACACACACGCACACACACACACACACACACACACACACACACACACACACACAATGCAACATTCCAAGTAGTGTACTCATGTGGCACTGATTTGATAGCTTTATTGTTTTATCAGGTTTCCTTTAAAAAGTAATTTACTTATTAATGTTTTGAACATGGCTGTGATCAGAAACTGTGATGAATTACAATGTCACAAATTTACAGCCAACCTGTTGAAAATAGAATTAAAATCCTTTAACTAGTTTTCAACGCCAACTAGAGGCCCCTTCTTCAGAAGAAACTGTTAACTTACATGTGGTTAAAAGGAAATTTGAGCGACATCGCTCTAGTCAAAACATTAAAACCACAATTAAAACATTTTCCACCTGAATACATGACAGGAACAGTTAAATTTTAAAACAATATGTAAATATGCCACTAACGACACTACAATGGTATAGTGGTATAGTGGTATAGGTAGCTGGCGTTGAAAACTAGATAAAGAATTTTAATTCTATTTGCAACATGTTGGCTGTAAATTTTTGTCATTGTAATTTACCTATAAAAATTTCAGGTTCACTTGAACCTTTTCATGACTGGAATTCGATATCCACGCTTCACAGGCACATTGAACCCTCAGATACTTTCACACTTAAATTGTCTGTATTATTTAACAACAGACACGCCGTTTACTTACAGGCTAGTTGACGAGTGTAGTTTGATCTTTGTACAACGCATAGTAGATACCAAAATACATAAAAATTAGTTCTATGTCACTGCAAGACATACAATGGCACAACAACTGAGCTAACAAAAAATGGTTGAAATGGCTCTGAACACTATGGGACTCAACTACTGTGGTCATTAGTCCCCTAGAACTTAGAACTACTTAAACCTAACTAACCTAAGGACATCACACACATCCATGCCCGAGGCTGGATTCGAACCTGCGACCGTAGCAGACGCACGGTTCCGGACTGCGCGCCTAGAACCGCGAGACCACCGCGGCCGGCAACTGAGCTAACATACAACCTAAAGTACACATATCAATGAGAATGGTAAATAAGCAAACGGCGCTATTTCCATGTCAAAATCTGTCGAAAATTCGTCATAGTTCAACTAAGTTGATAACAGATTGAGCCAGATTTTATAGCGACCTCTTGATCGCACGCTCAAGATGCATCACACGTCCCCTTACCATTGCTATTTTCCAGAGATTTTTAAATTGTTATCCCATATTCGAGCAAATTGTACACCTAACTTCCTTTATCGGTTATGAGCAGATTTGCCTTTCACTATGTAATGCCAAAGGATGGCACTCAACTGACGGTATTAACACACCACTCCTATACAATGCATGTCAATGAGCGGAAGGTGAAACAAGTAATGAGCGGGAACGTTTTGTGTGGAAGTCAGTGTGGGCAGATGCAGAAGGCGGCACCCCGGGAGGCACTACGGAAAGCTCATAAGGGAGCGTGGCCTGCAGCCAGAGCCAGCAACCGGTGACACATACTGCAGGGCCACCAGAAGTAGGACAGAAAGAGGCTTTAGAAAGCTGCCTTTCGGAGTGCCAAAGGGATACGCACAAAACCAGTGACGCATTCGATCATGTGAAGTGCAAGTGGTACACACGTGATAGACACATGTAACTTTTTACGCGTCTGAAACAGGCACAAAGCGTCCGGTGGTCGGAAACGCACAGTGAGCGAGTATACTGCCGAGATTTCGTTGCAGTTTAATCACAGGACCCTTGCGGTTGCTAAAGGGAGTTTCCATAAAATAAGAGGAACGCTCCTTTTGGTCGAAAAAAGACGTGACATGGAGAACAAAAGAACCCAGGTGGGGAGAGAGTTCAACCAAGAGAAAGAAAAGACTGAAATTTTCGAGGATTCTTTTCTGAACTGGCTTCAAGTGCAGAATGGAGGGCATAATGCTCTGTACGATGCAGAGGAGAAATTTGTGTGAACACTGCGTTCACAGCGGCTGACCTCCAGCTAGAAATTAGATGAGCTGAGCTGAGCTCCAACTGTGGAGAAACGAACCAGCCAGTCAGTTAATTGTTCTTGTGAGACATGAAACGGCATTATAATATGCACGCTGCTCCAGACATGCGCGTGTATATCATCATAGTCTGAGACTAGGTATGAGTTCATGTTTTATCGCATCTCGAGTACTATAGGGAGAGTTTCTGCTGGAAAATTGAGCAAAGGATTACTTATATTTTATAGAAACTGCAATGGGTGAGAGCCGCCATACAGACGATAACTCATCGCAGCTAAGGTAAATAACGCGTTCAGAGGTGTAAACTAGTTGGTACACCAGCTTGCGTCCACTGTAAACTCGAGCGACCTTCGCTAATCTTTTGCTCAACTTGCCATTAAGCTAAACATCCTCCGCAGACTTGATTGCCATCCTAAAAATAGTACCGAACTTTCAACCGCAATCGTAATATTTATTGTAGTACTGGCCAATATCATAACGTAATCGTAAGAATAATTTAATAAGGAAAAATTATTTTTAAAACTTGTTGTGTTTAGGATTGTTTAACTTTCTGAGAGTTGAAATTTAATACTGTTGTATTTAGGATTACTTTACTTTCAGAGGTCGAGATGCGTCATTTTGACAACTGTCCTAACATTGTCACATTGTAAACTGTGTAAAAGCGTGTATTTTCGTGAAAAAATTGCGACATTAAACAATGTCATTACCGCTTACATAGTTGTTGGCAGTCATAGAATAAGAAACGACCTAACAATGATCTTGCAAGTGTTAGTATTGCTCGAACAACAAGGTTGATGTATTTTGTGTATATGTGAGTGGGATTAGGCTTCTTCCTCTGGAGGTGGTTACTGTTTTGTTTCAGTGGCCTTTTGGAGAATAAAGACATTTATGAAAATGCTGTATGTCTCTTTATCCAGCACGACCATTTCCCAAAGATCATCCCCACTGTGCTACAGATATCAAAATGGTTCAAATGGCTCTGAGCACTATGGGACTTAACATCTGAGGTCATCAGTCTCCTAGAACTTAGAACTACTTAAACCTAACTAACCTAATGACATCACACACATCCATTCCCGAGGCAGGACTCGAACTAGCGACCTTAGCGGTCGCGCGGTTCCAGACTGTATCGCCTAGACCCGCTCGGCCACCATGGCAGGAACTACAGATATCGTGATAATGAATGGTTCAGTAGGCGGTTTAGTTGAAGAAGAATAGATGTCTCTAAAACGGGCAATAACAGAGGTTGGAAAGAAAAACGTACGCACTACGAAGGTACTGCGAAGAAATCATTGGTGGCAGAAGAAATACTTGAATTGATCAACGAAATAAGTCAGTACAAAAATATTCAGGGATATTAAGGTGTACAGAAACTAAAGACACTTAGGAATGAAATAAACGGAAGTAAAGGGAAGCTAAAGTGAAATGTCCGCATGAGAAATCTGAAGAAATCGAAGAAGAAATTACTGTCATGATTACTGACACAGCATATAGAAAAATGAAAACAACCATCGCTGAAGATAAAAGATGTACAATGCGAATGGTACTGTTAAGTGCAGAGGAAGAAGCAAAGAGGTGGAAAGAGACTATTGAAGGCCTCTGTGGAGGGGGGAGGAGATGACTTGTCTGATAAAGTGCTAGAAGAAGAAACAGAATTCGATAGGGGAGAGTTAGGGAATTTCGTATTAGAATCAGAATTTGAAAAAGATTTGGAAGACTTAAGATCAAGTAAGACAAAAGAGATGGATAATATCCCATGGGAATTTCGAAAGCCATTTAAGCTATGTGGGAACAGCGGCAGCAAAACAACTATTCACGTTGATGTGTTGAATGTAAGAGACTGGCAGAATATCGCCAGACTTTCGAAAAACGTCAAGCACACAATTCCGTTGGTTGCAAGACCCGACTGATGTCAGAATTATCTCACCATCACCTTAACATCTTAATAGCTCATGCTACTAAGGTATTGATAAGTACAATTAAATAAGAATAGAAAAGGAAATCTAGGACCTGAAAATAAAGGTAAAGCGCCAGAGAGGCAGTTTTGACGCTGCGGTTGATAATGATAGAAAGACAGAAAAAAATCAAGACACATACATAGGATTTCTTGATCTCGGAAAAGCGTTCGATAATTTAAAATGGTGTAAGATATTCGAAATGTTGAGAAAGATGTGGGTCACCTGTAGGAAAAGACAGGCTGTGAACAATACGCACCACAACCAAGAGGGAACAAAACGCTGGAAGACCGAGAAAGAAAAGCTCGGACTAAAAATTGTGTAAAACAGAGATGCAGCCTTTCAAACTTCCTATTCGATCTATAGAGCGAATAATCAATGACGTAAGCAAAAAAAAAAAGAGGTTCAAGGGCAGGATTAAAAGATTCACCAGTGTTGTCGCTCTCCTCAGTAAAAGTGAAGAAGAATTACAGAATCTGTTGAATGGAACGAACACTCTAATAAGTAAATAGTATGAATTGAGAGTAAATAGAAGTAAGGCGAAAGTAATTAGAAGTAGCAGAAATAAGAATAACAAGACAATTAAAATCGGAAGTAGTGACCACGAAGCAGATCAGTTTAAGGAATTCTGGTACCTAGGCAGCAAAATAACGAACGGAGCAAGGAGGACATAAAGAAAACCATTATAGAACTGGCAAAACAGACAGGCATTTTTGGCAGAGAGCAGTCTACTGGTATCAAAAATAGGTCTTACTTTGGGGAATAAATTTTTTACAATGTACGTTTACAGCACAGCATTATAGTGTACTGAAACATAATTTGTGGGAAAATCGAAACATTTGAGGTGTGGTGCTTCAGATAAATGGTTTTGTGGACTGGCATGGTATGAAGTGAGGAAGTTCTCTTCAGAATCGCCAAAGGAAAGAATGTACGAAAAACAATAACGATCAGTTGTAACATCACGATAGGACATGTCATAAGATATCTGGCAATAGCTTCGATGGTGCTAGAGGGAGTTGTAGAGGGAAGCCATTGTTGAGCAGAGCAAAGATTGGAATACATCCGGCAAAATAACTGAGGACGTAGGTTGCAAGTGCTACTCTGAGATGATTAGTTTGGCAGAGGAGAAGAATCCATGGCGGGCAGCATCAAACCAGTCGGAAGACTGATGGCTCAAAAATAAAAAAAGCTTTAAAATGGTCTGTACTACAAGAAATATCTTTGCAATACCTCCCGAAGTATTACAGATTTATACGCACATCGTTCCTTGGCCCATCAAATCAACATCCCGCGTAAACAGAAGTATAGTCAGTATCAAAACAACTACTTTATATTTTAGGACTCAGATGTAGAAACTTTTGTAAACAATACAATCAGAAAACTTTCTTGCACTTTTGGGACACAAATGTAAAACTTGTCAAGAAATCATCGTTACCGTCTGACGATAGGCTCTGGCTCAAAACTGGTTACAGTAGAATAAAAATCACTAAAACATTTGGGTTAGTTACAGAGTTTCCTCTTGTAATTCATTCATTCATCCGTTTAATAAAGTCGACCATGATAGTGTTACATAAAGGCAAACTTGACAATGTATTCCCATAGTCCAACGGAAGTTTTCACTGGTAATACGCAAACTGCAGCCTAACTTAAGGGTGAATTTACATTCGCTATTTACCGTCCTTCTGCCCCTCATTTCTACATAAATGTACCACTAGGTAAATTTAATCTGTGCGCGGATTAAAGTCGCCAGCAGTGGACCGATTCCGTGGGTGTAGCTCAGCTACATTTTTGTTTGGTCGACAGCTGCTCACTTCTACACTCCTGGAAATGGAAAAAAGAACACATTGACACCGGTGTGTCAGACCCACCATACTTGCTCCGGACACTGCGAGAGGGCTTTACAAGCAATGATCACACGCACGGCACAGCGGACACACCAGGAACCGCGGTGTTGGCCGTCGAATGGCGCTAGCTGCGCAGCATTTGTGCACCGCCGCCGTCAGTGTCAGCCAGTTTGCCGTGGCATACGGAGCTCCATCGCAGTCTTTAACACTGGTAGCATACCGCGACAGCGTGGACGTGAACCGTATGTGCAGTTGACGGACTTTGAGCGAGGGCGTATAGTGGGCATGCGGGAGGCCGGGTGGACGTACCGCCGAATTGCTCAACACGTGGGGCGTGAGGTCTCCACAGTACATCGATGTTGTCGCCAGTGGTCGGTGGAAGGTGCACGTGCCCGTCGACCTGGGACCGGACCGCAGCGACGCACGGATGCACGCCAAGACCGTAGAATCCTACGCAGTGCCGTAGGGGACCGCACCGCCACTTCCCAGCAAATTAGGGACACTGTTGCTCCTGGGGTATCGGCGAGGACCATTCGCAACCGTCTCCATGAAGCTGGGCTACGGTCCCGCACACCGTTAGGCCGTCTTCCGCTCACGCTCCAACATCGTGCAGCCCGCCTCCAGTGGTGTCGTGACAGGCGTGAATGGAGGGACGAATGGAGACGTGTCGTCTTCAGCGATGAGAGTCGCTTCTGCCTTGGTGCCAATGATGGTCGTATGCGTGTTTGGCGCCTTGCAGGTGAGCGCCACAATTAGGACTGCATACGACCGAGGCACACAGGCCCAACACCCGGCATCATGGTGTGGGGAGCGATCTCCTACACTGGCCGTACACCTCTGGTGATCGTCGAGGGGACACTGAATAGTGCACGGTACATCCAAACCGTCAACGAACCCATCGTTCTACTATGCCTAGACCGGCCAGGGAACTTACTGTTCCTACAGGACAATGCACGTCCGCATGTATCCCGTGCCACCCAATGTGCTCTAGAAGGTTAAGTCAACTACCCTGGCCAGCAAGATCTCCGGATCTGTCCCCCATTGAGCATGTTTGGGACTGGATGAAGCGTCGTCTCATGCGGTCTGCACGTCCAGCACGAACGCTGGTCCAACTGAGGCGCAAGGTGGAAATGGCATGGCAAGCCGTTCCTCAGGACTACATCCAGCATCTCTACGATCGTCTCCATGGGAGAATAGCAGCCTGCATTAATGCGAAAGGTGGATATACACTGTACTAGTGCCGACATTGTGCATGCTCTGTTGCCTGTGTCTATGTGCCTGTGGTTCTGTCAGTGTGATCATGTGATGTATCTGACCCCAGGAATGTGTCAATAAAGTTTCCCCTTCATGGGACAATGAATTCACGGTGTTCTTATTTCAATTTTCAGGAGTGTAGCTATGCTGAACCGATATGCATTTGAGAAACATGCCAAATTCTCAGTTTGAAAATTGCAGGTTAGATTTGTATTATTTACCACAACTTACTAGTGCGTACATAGAATACATTACGGAGTTACTCTCATTAACCCATTTGCTAGGTACGCTGAATGGACCACTATTCCAGTCATAGAAAATGCATAAAATTCTTAAGGATATTATCTGTACTAACAGTAGTAGCATTTTTTTTTAATTGGCAAGAAATACGTTTAAGAGTCCATCCCTATACATCTAATAGGTACATAAATATACACTGAAGCGCCAAAGAAACTGGTATAGGCATGCGTATTCAAATACAGAGATACGTAAACAGGCAGAATACGGTGCTGCGGTAGGCAGCACCTACATACGACAAGAAGTGTCTGGCGCAATTGTTAGATCGGTTACTGCAGCTACAATGGCGGTTTATCAAGATTTAAGTAGGATTGAACATGGTGTTATAGTCGTCGCACGAGCAATGGAACACAGCATCTCTGAGGTGGTGATGTACTGAATATTCTCCATTACAACCATTTCACGAGTGTGCCGTGACTATTAGGAATCCTGTAATATATCAAATCTCCGACATCCGTGCGTCCGGAAGAAGATCCTGCAAGAACGGGACCAACGACGACTGAATAGAATCGTTCAACGGGACAGAAGTGAAACCCTTCCGCAGATTCCTGCAGATTTCAAAGCTGGACCGTCAACAAGTTTCAGAGTGCGAACCCTTCAACGAAACGTCATAGACATGGGATTTCCGAGCCGAAGGCCCACTCGTGTAAGCTTTAGGACTGCACCCTCAAAGCTTTACTCTTCGCCTGGGCCCGTCAACACCGACTTTGGACTGTTGATGACTGGAAACATTTTGCTTCGTCGGATGAGTCTCGTTTCAAATTGTATCGAGCGGATGTACGAGTACGGTATGGAGGAAGCCTCATGAGTCCATGGAACGAGCATGTCAGCAGGGAACTGTTAAAGCTGGTTGAGGATCTGTAATTGTGTGAGACGTGCGCAGTTGGAGTGCTATAGGACATCTGATACGTCTAGATATGACTATGAGAGAAGACACGAACGTAAGCATCCTGTCTGATCACCTGCATCCATTCATTTCCATTGTGCGTTCTGACGGACTTGTGCAACTCAAGCAGGACAATGCGACACCCAACACGTCCAAAATCTCCACAGAGTGGCTCCAGGAACATTCTTCTGAGTTTAAAAACTTGCACTGTCGACCAAACTCCCCAGACGTGAACATTATTGAGCATGCCTGGGGTGTCTGGCAATGTGCTGTTCAGAAGAGATCTCCACCCCCTCGTATTCTTGTGGATTTATGGACAGCCGCGCAGGATTCATGGTGTCAGTTCCATGCAGCACAATTTAGGCATTATTCGAGTCCATGCCACGTCGTGTTGCGGCACTTCTGCATGCTCGCGGGGGCCCTACAGACTATTAGGCAGTTATACCAGTTTCTTTTCCCCTTCAGTGTAATATTAAGTACAAATATTGGATACTGTAAACAACATCTACAATTAAACAAATGACATTCAATTATTCTAGCAAGTTGAGATAAGCCTGCGTTACCTGTATTTAGTACTACAATACCACTATCATGCCTTCTCTTTAAACATATTGGAGCGAAAGAAAATTATTTCGCACTTAACAGTTGCATATTTAAGTTAATGTCAACTTTATCCTATTCCAAAAGCTGGCACGTCACTGAACGACAGACCATGATAAGGTACAAAATAAACTTTGTTACTGACTAATTGTCCATATAAGGATCAAGTAGGATGTAGTGCTAAAGCCCCCTCCTGACCTAAAGAGAAAGCTGTCTATATTGTGTCAAACGAAACAGTGACTGGTTTTGTGAATTGATCAGTGGAAGATATGATTCAGTGCATGGCATGTAGGAATTGGTTCCATGAAATTTGTGCTGGAGTTAAGGAAGAACGCAAAAAAAGTTACTTTTGTTTTGACTGCACGTAGACTGTATCCCTGGATACAGAAAAGAGTTTGAACTGCCTTATAGTTCGTCCACAGTTATACACAAATGCAGTTATTTTATAAGCTAACTGCCACTTAATCTCATAATAACGACAGTTTAGATTTGTACTGCACTTCAACATTGGTCTAATTTATTTATTTTTAGATTCAGTATCAACATTCTTTGTTAATGTTAAATCAACGTTTTATCTTCTTAGTTGTACTGTGTGACCATATTCAAATCCACCCAGCTGTTGTATACTGGAAAAAGAGGTGTTTTACCACTAAATTTCGGATATACGTCTAATGGTCCTTTCATGGAGTTCAACTGGTCCATTCAGCATTTTTTCTTGTTGATGTTAAAGGTATTTCAGAAATAATCTCTATAAACTTCAGTATCGTTCACCCGAAGAATTCTGACATTTAGTTTCACAACATTTGTAACACTGGATTTCCTTCAATTCGGGACAAGAATTCGCTGGTCCGTTGATGGCAGCCTTACCCTAACTGAATACTTTCACTACTGGTAATAATAATAATAATAATAATAATAATAAATACGTGCATATTGAACTCACGACAAAGCAGTCAGGCCGAGCTATTTCTTTGTACCAAATTCGTTGCTAATACCTTCATAGTCTAGTTTCTGTGCTGTATCAGAATTCATGGAGAGGATGGCAAGAGTACCGATTCGAGAATGTGATAAGGATGACCGCAATTAATTTTTGAAACTTTTGAGGAGGGAGAGAAAGAGAGAGAGAGAGAAGGATGCTTGCATTTGTTCAGAATGAGATTTTCACTCTGCAGCGGAGTGTGCGCTGATATGAAACTTCCTAGCAGATTAAAACTATGTGCCGGACCGAGACTCGAACTCGGGACCTTCGCCTTTCTCGGGCGAGTGCTCTTCCATCTGAGCTACCCAAACACGACTCACGCCCCGTCCTCACAGCTTTACTTCCGCCAGTACCTCGTCTCCTACTTTCCCAACTTTACAGAAGCTCTCCTGCGAACCTTGCAGAACTAGCGCTCCTGAAAGAAAGGATATCGCGGAGACATGGCTTAGCCACAGCCTAGGGGGATGTTTCCAGAATGAGATTTTCACTCTGCAGCTGAGTGCTAGTTTTGCAAGGTTCGCAGGAGAGCTTCTGTGAAGTTTGGAAAGTAGGAGACGAGATACTGGCGGAAATAAAGCGCTGAGGACGAGGCGTGTGACGTTATTGGGTAGCTCAGATGGTAGAGCACTTACCCAAGGAAGGCAAAGGTCCCGAGTTTGAATCTCGGTCCGGCACACAGTTTTAATCTTCCAGGAAGTTTCGGTTGCAGTTGTTGACAAAATATTCGTAGTTCACTCTCCTGATTAGGAAACGTTCGTGAACGTGGTACAAAAAGTACGTACGAAGAAGGTTTCTTTTTCGTTTTGCTGTTATTCATATCATTGTGGGTTACGTTCACATTCTCTTTTTAAAAGTAACTGCTTACAAGATATCTCTAATAATCCGCAGCCCTAGGCAGCTGCCTAGTCTGCTTCGGAGTAAAAATGCGTCTGCCCCAACTATGACACACTTAATATATACTCCCCTAAATGGCTTGAGAACTCTCGTATTTTGAAGAACTTGCTTGATCATAAACTGGTAACAAAGCCATGAAGTTAAATACAAAAAATGTTGCAGAAAGAACTGAAAATAGATAATGATGGTCACATCATCTGCATAGAAAGTCGGCGAATGTCCCTGGTCTGCCTCTTGAGCAGCGTGGTCATGTTAGTAGATCATGTACATCATAGTTATACGATAAATTGTAATTCTTATTTACCTCACTCTGTGTTTCATGAGATGGGTACATGGTTAAGGGTAGATGAATTTTTAATGATGATATCATAAATTGTGACTTAGTTATTAGAAGTTCCAGTTTTATAAAATATATTGCAGAGTTATTTGAGCCGTGACTTCCTGCGATGGTCTTGTCAGCACAGTTCCTCTGTCGAAGTTACACGCTTTGCTGCGTCCTAGTTGCCTAGCGCCCTCTGCTTAGGACAGCCAAGGCTCGCGAGGTGACACGTGGTCGGGGACAGTGACGGAGAATCTGTCTACAGCAGTGACAGAGGGAAGACGGCGCACGGAGCATCGCTTGTAGTCAGTCGGCTTTTGGTGTACTGCGAGCACGCACGGTGTTGACATTCCGGCGCCTGAGTCTGGCGGCCAGCGGAACTGGCGTGCGTAAGCAGTCACTGGTCAACATAGGCTCTGGTTAAGAGTCGTGTCTGTCTCGAATCCTGAGGAGAGCGCGGCAGTTTGCCCTGGCACGCATGTTAACAGCGAGCTCCTATACTAACTGTAAAAGGTGAGCCACTTTGTGGTGGAACTTTTAGATGTGATTGGTCCGTGTAGCCCTTTCGATTTTCGCTAGTCATTTCTTAAACCTCTTGGACGTGGGTCAGGGATACTTGGTGCTTCAACTCCATGTAATGCGCTGTGCCCTGGTACTGTTGTTTTAATCTTTTACTACAAGTGTGCCCGATAATCGGCGATTCTTTTTTTCATTATTGTTGTTAATATGTTATGTCGTCAATTTTATGAATGAAAGTTTATTCTCTGTATAGAACTTGAGCTGCTAATTTAAACTGGAACTGCAAACTTCATTCTAGTTGGGTGCTTTGCTATTTAAGGTTGTGTGCGGATTGTCTAGTCCACCGATTCCTACACCTTTTTCCCCTCCGTCGGTGTGCCCCAAGGTTCCGTACTCTCCCCTCTTTTGTACCTTTTGTATACGGCGGACATGCCGCCGCCTTAACCCCCCCGTCCACCTTCTCCAGTACGCCGACGACACCGCCTTCCTTGCTCTCGCCCCCACCCTGCAACCGTGCAGCTCTCCCAACACCTTCTCCAATCCCATCTTGACCGGTTCACCACTTGGTGCAACCAGTTGTTGCTTAAGGTCTATCCTTCCAAAACCCAGGCCATCGTTGGCAAATCCACCCCTTTCTTCCACCTCCGCGACTTTTATGTCATCATCTATGGCTGTCCTATTGCCCTCACCCCCACTCTTTAAGTACCTTGGCGTCACTATTGACCGTCGCCTCTCCTGGACCCCCCCATCTCCGGACAATCCAAGCCCAGGCACACTTCCGACTCCGTCTCCTTAAGCTTCTTTCTGGCTGTACATGGGGTCTATACCCCTCCACCATTCCCCACACCTACAAATGCCTCATCTGCCCTATCCCTGCTACGCCCACTCTGCCTGAATCTCCACCCCTCCTACCTATTACAAATCCCTTCAATTCCTCGAACGAAATGCTCTTTGCCTCACCTATCATATCTCTCTCCCCCACGTGGATCCTGTACGACCTTATCTCGTTCCCCCACCTCCTCCTTTTCCTCGAACGGATGTGGATCCTCTACACCTCCCATAAACTACGTAGATCAACCTCACCTGCTCGTCTCTCACATCCTCTCCCAGTCCCGTCCGCTGCCGCGCCTGTATTTCCATGTCGCACCTGCTCTTCATCTCTCCACTCTCCTTACCCTCTCCCAAGGTGGCTTCTGCCAGCTCCCCCTCTCTGATGATTCCCTCCTCCCCTCCATCTACCTCTCCGACCAACTTTGATACTCCCCTGCCACTTCCGGTATTTGTTCCTATAGACAGCCTCTCTCACTTCTCTCTGTCTTCCAACCCTCCTCCCTTCCTCCACCTTCCTTCCCTGGGCTTCCACTACCCCCATACCTCAGTTCCTCCCACCATCTCCTCTGCCATTGGCATCACTGCTCTCCCCTCTCGCTCCCCCACCACTTTTTTCCCCTCTTGGCAGGTCCCCAGACTCGCACACATTACGTGGACATTCGCTTGCCGGAGATCGTCGCCATCAGTTTTTCGTGTGTTTGCAATTCAGTGTTTTTCGCCTCCTACACTCTTTCGTTCACGTTTATCATCTATGTCATCAGTGTTTGTGCACAGTGCTGACAGTTTTTCTTGTTTTTCGTAGCGTGTGAACGGCTTGGTGTTTTTTAATTACTGTATCTACTGTTTTCTAACCACTGTCATTTTACTTTTCTGTCTTCCTTGGTTTTCTCTTTTATTGTACTGCTTGTTGTTGAAGAGCGGAGTAAAATTTTTCCGCTGCACAGCCCACCTTGCATGAGGTGCAAAATAACAATAAAGAAAAAAAAAATTGTCTGGTCATTATCTCCTTGAGCTAGCTGTGGTTTATAACTTTATCAAGTGAAATCTCACGTCATTGAAGGTTGTTTAATGAACTACTGCTTTAATAGTACCTGCGGTTGGCACACTAGAACGTTTAACATCTCTTCCTGCATTTAGCGCTACCCAGTGCTTGGCTGTTAGTTTTAATATTTCAGGGAACTGTGAATTAATAGTGAGTTTGTGTGTTGTAGAAGCTGTTATTGGTGTGCGCAGGCCATCCTGCCTGTTGTTGTCACTTGAGCTCTCGTGCACAGAATTCAGACACGCGGCCGATGTGGACGACAAACGTCGAGAAGGTGCTGATTTCTGTGTAGATCTTTCAGGCTTATTATCATAACGTAGTAGTTAATTAACGTATTTTGAAATCTTTCTATCTGAGCATTTTTGAAACCTAATATCCTTTACAAATTTTTATTTCTCATATTCACAAGACCTGATAATTGACTTAATCTCACAGCTAGTGAGCTCAGATCTGCAGTTATGTTAAAGTTATATCTGTGTACAGTAATTTTTTATTAATTTAAAGTTGGGCCATAATCCTTATTTTTCTTTTAAAGTTTTTTATTTATTCTCATTCCTTTAATACAACTGAATAATCGGTGTATATAACCGCAGTTTGCAAATGTTAATTAATCATTGTGTTGTTACAACTGGTCTGCTTTAATTAACGTGGTGAAAATAAATCTTTGTATCGTCAAATGGGGTCTGCATTCCATTCCAGTAGCTCATGTGTCCTGCTCACCAATACTACACCTTACCAATATTTATAATATAAATATTTATAGATTGATCTGCAAAACCAGTAGCGAGAGAGAGGGCTGCACGAAGTATAATATAAACTTATTTTTCACTGTAGTAGAATGCGGATTTCCAAAAATCGGTGACATATGACGGGAGACGGCAAGACAAAGAATTAAATATTTCTTTCTAAGTGTTTTTACACGAAATATTAGCAGAATTATTTTCCTGTTTATTGTCCTCGAAGTGCGTATGTAGAAAACAAATTCTCTGCAACGCACACGTTATTTTGTCTGCAGAAAAATTCCTTTCTATTTGCATTTTACAGAGAATGTTTGTCACGTATACTAAAACATAAATAAAACAGCATAGTACGAAATTCTGTAAATGTTTCATAAAAATAGCATATAGGTATGTGCACAAAGACTGAAGTTGAGTTGAGTTTTATAATATCTCTAGTTTCCTTCACATGTCAGATAGCGCATAGGACGAACGACTATCGATAAGTCTTTGTATAAGATTTAAATACTGCCATCGTCACGTAGTGGTTATTTAACGATAAGTGTGTGAGATGGACTAATAGGTAACCTGATCCTTCTTCCAACGTACGCTCTCAAATTGTGCCGTTAACCTCCCAGTGACACTAAATGCTGCTCCGATGCGTCTGTGACTGTAATTTGATGAGCATATCCGTAACTCCCTTTAATAAACGACCCACAACGGCTGACATACATAATTTGTTTTATCTAGTTAAATGTCACTAACTATATCGCAAGCAATATGTATGTTTATCTAAAACTGATCTCTTTGAGTGAGGTTTACACTCTTCAGAAAGGGAAATTAACGTTTTCATGTCATATATTCTTACTCATTGTTCACACAGTAAGTGATTATAAAATATTATCTGTAGGCTTCGTTAACAGCGGTCTCCTCCGTTTGATGATGTAGTTCCGTGGTATGGGCTACACATATTATAAGATTGATTTCGTTGCACTGTCTTTAACTTTAAAACATTGAAACAAAAGGATGTAGGAAAATATTCTATATATTCATTAAAATTAAGCATTTGTGTTGCTCTTTCCTTTATCATTTCCTCGCGCCCTTCCATAATTCCAAGGAGAGAAACAGCATATATATTGTTGTGTAATGTCGATCGCACTTCTGTCAAGTTGGCTGAGTCGGTAAAAAAAGAAAAGTCTGTGAGACCTTGTTACTACGAAGCTGAACTGCCTAAGCACGTGATAAATGTAGGTATCGAGTGCTACAACATAATTTCGCTCTGCTAACGACTTTTCGACATTCGATTAAAACTTTACGCAGGAATGGTCGTTGCAGGTTTCCCCATGCACCGGAAATATGAGTTCCCCGCAAACAATGCAATTACGGAATCCACTTAACTCCCGCATTGTTATTAATAGAGGCGCTACTCTGGTCTCCATGACGGAAGCTCGACGACAGAAATTTATAATTTCCAGATTTGATGCAGACGTTCCAAATTCACAGCGCTCGGGAATGAACGTAAGAGCATAGAAATTTAAGAACATGTTTCCAATACTTCCCTCGTAATTATTCCGCTACATTATTCGTAAATATCAGAAAGATTCATGAGTGGGATTAAAATTCATGGTGAAAGTATGGCAATTATAAAATTCGCTTATATCATTGCTATCCTCAGTGAAACTGTAGAATAATTACAGGATCCGTCGAATGGATTGAATAGTCTGCTGAGTACAGAATAAGGATTGCCAATAAACCGGAAGAAAACATAATTAATTACAAGAAGCAAAAAGGAGAATAACGAGAAACTTAACATCTAAATTTTTCGTCACGAAGTTAAAGAATTCTGTTATCTTGGAAGAGAATAACGTATGGGGGACGAAGCAAGGAGGAAATAAAAACATACCAACGCAAGGAAAGAGGGCATTCCTGTCCAAGAGAAGTCTACTGATATCGAGCACAGGCTTTAAAGCTGAGGAAAAAACCTCTGGAGCACGGCACTGTACGGCAGTGATTCT
The DNA here is from genome assembly GCF_023897955.1 of Schistocerca gregaria. Classification (NCBI taxonomy): domain Eukaryota; kingdom Metazoa; phylum Arthropoda; class Insecta; order Orthoptera; family Acrididae; genus Schistocerca; species Schistocerca gregaria. The sequence goes on from NC_064925.1 coordinate 151,086,144, forward strand.
TGAACTGTTCGAGAAAAGAAACAGAAGAGAATCGAAGAGTCTGAGGTGTGGTGCTGGAGAAGAATGCTGAATATCAGCTGGACTGACAACGTAAGGAATAAGGAGGTTTTTCGCAGAATCAGTGAGGAAAAGTACCTGTGGAAAACACTGACAAGATGTAAAACTATCAAGAGGAGAGCTACATTTTTTTACAGCTGATGATTCTCCATTGTCATCTGCGTATTTAAAAGTCACTGTACTGTCATTGGCAGAGCGTATTTCGAACCAATACTGTAGATTTTCTCTGCGAATAATGAGTACCTGTCTCACCCCATTCGTATGATTCGTATTAGAGATACACAATGGTGGCAGCATATTGATCTAAGAGGCTCCTTCAGATACAGACACTCTAAATTTACATAACATGGTTTCGCAGTAACCATTTTTTTTTTCAATACTCTCCCATTAAAATTCCCAGAGCATATCTGCTACACTTTCGTATCGGCTGTACTAACGTGTTACGATCTTAGCAGCGGGTCGCTGAATTCCTTTGGCATATATTGTCAGGCGTACTTCACAAGCATTGCAAACTCAGGAAAACATAACTTCTTGCAGATTAACGCCCCACTGTTATCGAATTTCAGAATGTCGGAACCAGTGAGCAGTCCCTTACGACCGATACTATATACTTTATCAAGTTACGCTTACACGTTTTTATCAGTATCACCTATCATTTTCTGACACCATTAGTCGCATTTTACAGAAAGCAGCACACATTTTCAAAACAAGATCCGTTGCTGGAAATCGCTTTCATGCCAGTGCTTATGATGGTTGGTAAAGAATCAACATGCTAATGCTGTATATGAGGCTGCTCTACTGGCTAATTCCCCTTCAACTTGCAATATTTCGTGAAATGATAAAAAATGAATGCTACAGCACTTAGCTACAACCATTTGCATGAAGAGTCCTCATTTTTTTCTTCTGTGTGATGTTAACTTTTCGTAGCAAACTTTAGCATAAACTTACGTGATACGATCCACTGTAAATGACAACTGTCAATGTGTTATTTGGCTGCTTATATGATACTATTACTTTATTCACCATAAACCCAAAGATTATCCATTTTTTGATTGCAAATGAATCCCGTACTTCACTCACCGTACAATCGTAAAAGACCTTGAACACATACGCAACGGTTGTCATCGGTACACACCATTGACCGCACTGAACGAGGCCCTGTTGAGCGATGCTTACGTCATCAACAGAAGAGAGGCTCCTTCTTGTCTCGTGTAGTTACACAAATTTCAGAAAATGTACCTAGCTATCTTTGCTAAAATTTCACTTGACTCATTTACAAATGAGATGTCATTGAATACCTGTTTACAGCAGTTTGGACTGCCATCAATGTAAGTGTGAAGATTCATTCCGAACATTTGAGTACTCAGTATTCCTGTCCGTGACATAGTTCAGATTTTACAGTGTAGAAAATGCCAAGAACCTCAATCAGTACCAAGAATTAGTTACGAAATATTCGCCTTATGCAAGTTACAGGATTCATTATGCATCGCTACATCGGTTTATAAAATGAATTTTCGGTATAACAAATTAATAGTATCCAGCAAGCAGGGCAATCAAAACGTGCGACTTCATTAAGCGACTATCGGTTAACTGCGTTGGTTGCGTACCTCGGACCAGTGGCTGATATCGCTGGTAGGAACACACACACACTGAATTGATCGGGACAATAGCGCTCTGAAAGATCATAGGGCGATATCCTATCAGCTCTGCCACCAAATTAAACTCTGATACATGAGCGTTGGAATACCCTGCAGTTCGCGGGTAATAATGTTACCTTGCAACGTAATATGAAGACAAGAGTGAAAACTGAAGTGCAGGTACAATTATGTAAGTGTTAGAGATGAAACAGTGTCTTTTTCAAGAACAGTGTGGTTTCATAAAGTCACGTAAGACAGTTTCCGGTTTTTGATCATTGTACCGAGCTCCACTAGCAGCTCTAGGCGTACAGGTATGGAAGTTAAGCATACTGAAAGCACCATTCTTTCTGCACCGGATCGAAGGAGGTGGTACAAAGAAATACATGGACTGTGGTTACGTGGTTTTGTCAGCGGGAGAGCGATATCTTATTACGAAAATCATATACGTGTTAGAGAAGCTTTATTTTCCCAGATTGCAGTAATTACATAAATGGACTACCAGTTTCGTCAAATTTTAATTGTCATCTTCAGATCATCTGGCCTAAGAAATAAAGAATGACATAAATTTCATAATGCCAATTTATTTTTCAATATAATACCCGTGTACAGTAATACATTTGCGGGCACGCTTAGATAACTATTCTTAGAAGGTCTTCGCTTTAGAGTCCAACCAAGCGACCACAGAATCAGTCACTCCATAATCATTGTCATATCGTCGTCCTTTGACGTCTTCTTTAAGGTTTGAGAAAAGAAAAAAGTCTGATAGAGCCAAATCTGGAGAATATGGCAAATGGAATAATAATTAATAATTCAAACGCGCAGCCACGCAGAGTTTCCAGCGTTGCGGCGATGAGTTGTCCTTCTTAAAAAAAAAATAAAAAAAAAATAAAAATTCTGTGCCTTTCTTTTTTTACCTCGTCTCTCAAATGGCGCAGGAGCGTGCAAGCGTGCAATAGTATGATGCGTTCATAGTTACGCCCTTTTGCAAGTAATCCACCATCATTACCCATTTTGCAACCCAGAAGACCGATGCCGTCACCTTTCTGGCTGATTTTTGCACCCGGAATTCTTTATGGATATGGGCTCAAGAATGTTTCCATTGTTGTGACTGTTGTTTTCTTTCAGGATCAAAGTGGTGAACCCACGTTTCCTCCATTGTTACACATCTGGCAAGAAAGACGTCTTCATCCGCTTCAAATTTGAGGACGATTTCTTCGCAACGCTGCACAATCGTCCGTCTCTGATCTGCATTCATGTCTTTCGGAACCCACCAAGACGAAACTTTCCGCATTCCGAAAATGTCCACAATAATGTCTTGAGAACGCCCATGGGAGATTCCAAATGTAGTTTACATGTGCTGCAAAGTTGTTCGACGATCCTGCAAAATCGTATCGTGAACTCCAGTCACTGTTTCATCAGTGGCAGGCCTTTCGCTCCTTGGTGCATCTTCAACACTCTTTCTTGTACGTTTGAAGTCGGACACCCAGTTTTTCACTGTAACGTAAGACCGAGCATTGTCCTTAAGCGAATTCTGCATGTCCTCCGCGATTTCCCTGGGCGTCATTCCCTTCAAATGAAGACATTCAATCACAGTACGGTGCTTGATTCTCTCGATATTCGCCGTTTTGCTTACACTGCGGTATACAACGCATAATAACGTCAAAACTAACGAAGCTGAAGCCGCAAAATTTGAGTTTCATTGGCACAAATGGTCACCTTTGAGACATTACGGTAAATATCTCCGACTAGGAACTTTTCGACTGCCCTTCCTGCATACATCAAACATTGTGTCACGCTATGTGTACCCTATTATCTAATGATGAATATATAGGAGCTCAGCTCGCTGGAAAGGAGGCACTTGTGTAGCGTGGTACTTCAAATAATGATTACGTATTTGTTACTTGACGTTTGACGCTACAGTGGTACACCTACTCCACTGAGTTCTGTTGTTATTTTGTCATGACGAGATGACAGTGCACTACAAAGAGTGGCACAATGTTTGATGTATGTAAATGACTTGCAGATGGCAATTAAAATTTGCCGCCACTAATAGTCCAGGTATGTAATTACTGCGATCTGGGTAAATAAAATATCTCTAACAAAAAATTTTATATATCACCCCGGACTTCATTCAGGGGGAAGTCGGTTCAAAAATGGTTCAAATGGCTCTGAGCAATATGGGACTTAACATATGTGTTCATCAGTCTCTAGAACTTAGAACTACTTGAACCTAACTAACCTAAGGACATCACACACATCCATGCCCGAGGCAGGATGTGCGACCGTAGCGGTCACGCGGTTCCAGACTGAAGTGCCTAGAACCGCATGGCCACACCGGCCGGCTGAAGTCGGTTGAAATGCTCGTCCACCCATTCGGATTTAGGTTATCACGATTTCCGTAACTTCGATAAAGCAATCGCTGACGTGATTCTTTTGCAAAGCTACAGGGGAAACTTCCCTTCCCATCCGCTACGAATGTTTGTACCACTGTCTCTAATTACATGGCTGTCAACGTAAAATAATATTCCTTCCCTACTGTTCTGCATTTTTGTATCACCTGTTTTGAAACTTCCTGACGTGTTAAAGCTGTACGCCGCATTTGAACATGAGCATGGAACAATGACCTTTTTGAGCTACATTATTACTGACTAAGCTATGAAAAAAAAGTACCGCATACACTTCCTGTTCCGCTAGTCGCTCTTTCTTACTTCTCAAAGTTTGCAGGTCATCTTCTGACAATGAAGATGTGGGGTCGTGTCGTGACTTGTGCCTGGATGCTTCACTTGGTAAGAAAGGCCAGATTCCGGGCTCGTCACACATTTTTCATCTGTGTGAATGTTTAAAGCCTCTTATACTGTTATGATCGCAGATACAATGATCGTGTTTTATCTATTTCATTCGAAAACCTTAGATGCCTTGCGCTGTTCACAGTGTTAAAAGAAATGCAGGTTCCAACTGCTGAGACTCGTATTGCTTGTCTAACAAACTATATATTGATATATAAGCGAAGTACGCTGCAATGTATTTATCGGATTTGTATATCCTATGCCGGACCTACAGATGTTAACATTATGAATGGTTAGAGAGCAGTATTTGTTTGCGGCTGTGAGGAACTACTGGCTGATATTCTACGATACCCCATTGGTAACTGGATCAGAAGTGTTCTCTACGGTGGAAACTAGATTGTATGCAAATTAACAAGCACAAGTTGATTTCTATCCTCAGCTTTTAAAGGTTGCGTTATTTAGCTAAAAATGTAATTGTTGTCTAACTTAATCACACACTACGTCAATGAACTTCAATCTTCCCAGTTTCACCTAGGAATGGATTAGAATATTATAGAGCACTTGTGAATGGTCTTGAGACTAAATGTACAGTTTTTCTGACCTTTGTCGTATTTAGAAGTGGGAACGGGTGAACAAGTTGTACATTCGAACAATTCGTGCAAGAAATCATACACCTGTGAAAATTCAGCGGCTGAAAATTAATTGCTTACCTCGGTTTTCCCATATAACTATTTTTCCTTTGTTCCCGATGATTTGAACACAAAAAATGGCTCTAAGCACTATGGGACCCAACATCTGAGGTCATCAGTCCCCTACACTTCGAGCTACTTAAACCTAACTAACCTAAGGACATCACACATATCAATTCCCGAGGCAGGATTCGAACCTGCGACCGTAGCGGACGCACGGTTCCAAATTATATTAACTAAATGCACCCAACGTGGTGACCTGATAACGCTGATAAAAAACTGTTTGTGAAGCCAAGTTAACAACCGACCTGCGTTACTGCATATCTCGTAGCAACGTAACCATAAAATAGCACTGACGTAGGAGTCTTTCAGTTTTCGACGAATAACTTTCCACTTGTCATCATAGGAAGCTCATTCCAGTATATCGTCAAAAGTATACGTGGTTCGAAATACATATTCATGACAAATAATGGCATTTCCGTCTGCCGACGCACTTCACTCCTGCGCTTTACGTATTCTAGCGAATATCAATAAACAAAAGAACGTCGCGGGCTTTTTGGTTGTCAATACATCCATGGCGATTTTCTCTTACCATATCTATGGCACTGTAACATACTGGGACGAGCTTTACTCTTTGTCGAATATTTGCTGCACGTTTGCATCCAGTCTCACGGCCATAGTACGTAATACTTACTTCCTCACGTCGTTTTATTGCGTATAAACACGCAGTTCGTAAGCCAGAGCAACTCTTATTCTGACAGCACTGCCTTCGGAGTATAATTTGAAATATATACGCTACAAGCAACCTTACGGCATTTGGTGGTTGCTTAGGAGGGACTATCATTTTTCTGTATTGCGTTTCTCATTTGCCAATGGCGTCAGGAAAGGAATAGCTGTAAGCAACCATTCCATATAATTCTGATTTTCTATACGAACCGCAAGTCAATGTGCGGTGAACAAGAGCAGGATCTCTGCTCATAGACTCAATAGCGCTCTCTTCGGAGAGAATGACTTTCCTCCAAACGACATCTATCAAGAAATTCACAAATGCTAGTCCGTCTACGGCTTGTTCGTCAGAACACAGTTCTTTCATAAGAGTACGATGGGACCCGATGCCACAGCCTTTCAACCTTCTGAGAGTAGTTTCGACTATCCCTCGGAATGTGAAGCTCTTCTTAGTTCCCGGTTAAGTGACAAAGGAGCAGTCTGTGTCGCCTTGACCAATCCTTCATTTAGCTCCGTGTAGAGATTCGTGGTCTTGCAAACATTGGACTCCTCACTACATCACCATTATCTCCTTGCTGTGGAAGCATCAACACGACAAAGTAGTCCTCCTGCCTGAGGTGCAATAACACCGTTTTCAAAGAGAGCAATTATTCTCTCGCGGTCATTCACATCAGCCATTTTGAAGCAGACCTATGATGTATGCCATTCAGCTGACCCATTTTCTTGGTTGAAAACTATAGAGAGACCAAGTGGTGGTCGAAGTAATTACAAATAAATACATCCATTTCAAATATTTTTTATCATGGCCATTTGTCTGCTTGTTTAAAGACTATACTATTATAAAATGCAACCGTTCGAAAGAAATGTACCCACACTTTGTAGCCAAATAAGATTTATAAGATTTCCTGCTCAGGTGTAAATAAAAAAAAAGAGAATTAACTCCAGTTAGATTGACACGCCCGTCCTTTTTCATTCGTAAACCTTCAGCGTATTCACTCAGCTATTGAAACAGATGTGAAACGCTCATCGCTGTAGTAATTCTGTCGCCGAGGAGTTCTTGTATTTCAACCGTTACTACGTGCTTGAATAAAGATTTCCAAAGAAATTATATGGTGAGTTAAACGGCAGTCAATCTTGACATATTCCGTTGCCGAACTATCTTATTTTTCTATTTGAGGATGTAAACACCAAGCTGAAGCTACACAGACCGCTAGATTTGTGAATACTGAATTTGGGCAAGCGCAATGCTGAGTTCTTCCACTCTTTAATTATTCGGGCCGCCCAATCTTTTTGCCTCTCATTGCACAACGAAGAGTTAGTGACAGAAATAAAACAAAGGTTCAAGAGTGAGACTAAAATTCAAGGCAAAGGATATCAATAGCCAGATTGGGCGATGACATTGCTATCGTCAACGGAAGCAAAGAAGAATTACGGGATCTATTGAACCGAATGAACAGTCTTTCAAGTACAGATTATGGACTGAGAGAAAATCGGAGAAAGGTGAAAGTAATGAGAAGTACCAGAAATGAGAAAGCGAGAATGTTAGTATGAGAACTGCTGATATTGCCATGGATGAAGTTAGGAGATTCTGCTACCTAAGCAGCAAAATAAATCATTGACGGACGGAGATAGGAGGACAGAAAAAGCAGACCAGCACTGGCGGAAAGGGCATTCCTGGCCAAGAGAAATCTAGCATCATAAAAAATTTCAGCAAGAAATTTCGAATAATGTATGTTTGGAGCACTGCACTGTACGGTAGTGAACTACACAGACTTGGAAAATCGTAAGATAAGAGAAACGAAGAACTTAAAATGTGGTGCTCAGAAGAATGTTGAAAATTAGGTGAAATTATACGGCAAGGAATGAGGAGATTCTCTGCTGAATCGTCGAGGGAAATGAATACATGGAAAACACTGACAAGACGAGAGGACAGGAAGACAGGCCAGCTGTTAAGACACCAGGGAATAACTTCCATGTACTATAGGAGCTGTAGAGGGAAAAACTGCACATTAAGACAGAGACACATCCAGCAAATAACTGAGGACTTAGGTTGCAAGTGCAATTCTCAGGTGAAAAGCTGGGCACAGGAGAAGAATTCGCGGAAGGCCGCATCAAACTAGTCAAAACATTGATGACTCAAAATATAAAGATTTATGTTTCAAACCATTTTGTTGGTCAAGAATTTTGTCAGGACATTACTATGTGTATGTAGAGTTGTAATTCATTAAAAAGCTTATTACGGCGCCCTTTGGTGTTTTGAGCAGGATTTTCATCGCATTTTCGATCTGATTTATACTGATGTTTTTTTTGTTTGTGTGTGGTTGTAGACTGCGGATGGGTTTGAGTCGTTGTTTCTGGTATGTTCTCCATTCCCGATTTGGAAATTTTGTCTGTTTTGCCTGTATAGAATGTATCACAATCACTATAAATGTACTTTTCAAAAGACGCAGAAATGTACATGCACACACACACACACACACACACACACAGATATCCAGACAAAAATCTTAACGAACAAACCGAGCTATAACAACTAAATTTTATTGATAACTTTATTCAAATTACAGAACATGGTACTTGCTAAAACAAATTTACCGCCACAAAGAACTCCAGCGAACCATAGCAGACAATTTACTACTACCACACACAACTCCTTTGATGAATGAGTCAACTATGTAACGACACAACATCTTTGACTTAGCTGTAAACTGAAGATGTCAAACTTACGTAAGACACTAAATAGGTCTTAGATAACACTTTTCAGCAACAAATATCACTGCAGGGACATTAAATATATGTACAGAATAACAACTGCGCTACACCTACGATACGCAGCAATACAAGGTGTTAGATAGGGACAGCATTAAAAATTTGTTACTGAAGTAAGAACTACAATATATAAGATTATTATTAGTTACAACTAGACACAGATACATGCACGGAGAACTCTATATGTTTGTAGATAAAATGATAATGACCGTGGGGCTGAAATAAGCTTATAGCTCGAGAAATCAACATCTTTGAATACAATACCGTTTTGGCTTACTACACAAATAATGTCCTTACTAGATATCTATAACGCTGCGAGCGCAGAAGAATTTAAAACATGATGAGTGATTTTAGCCGCCTGAACTTATTGTTTACCAACCATTGCAGCTGTCTTCAACATTAATACGTTGGTGGAAGTAATATGGGGTAGCGTGAAATAACCTGATGTCGCTTCAGAGCAGGGTAGGGTTCATCGAATTGAAGAACCTTTTCTCAAATGAGCTTAGGACGTAAATACACCGTTTTTTAACATCGGCCATGAACATGGACCAATCACGGACGAGTCCCGAGAGTATGGCCGGTAAGCGGCCTTGTTTCGATATGTCTAACGGAGTGGTTCTGTCTTAATAACTTGCTGTCTTGTTTGTAGCGGTGTTCGAGGCTGGAGATTAAAGTAGTGACAGTTGGAAAAAATGTTTTTAATACTTGATTTCTAATTTCCGTTTCCCCACAGTCTTACACTTACTGATCCACTATATTTAAAGTACAGGTCATTACTTAGCCAAATTAAGAACATTACAGTAATTTTATGGTAACTGGTTAACAGTCAAGCTTTACCCAGTAAGCACCACAGGAAATTTGTGTCGCTACTGTATGCAGGTAGTTTCAATAGTAACCGCGTTCATTATTTTAATGGGTACTGGATGAATACCCTGCTTTGCCTGGGTATATATTTACTCCATTTTCTATTACTCCATCTCTCTGTCCTCCACCTCCACTTCCGACTCTCTCTCGATCTCCTCCTGCGCCCAACTATTTCCTTCTCCGTTTCCCTCTGTCAATCTGCCACTCCCCCTGTCCATGTGCTCCTTCCCCCTCAGTCCCTGTCCTCCTCATCTCCACCTTCCCCTCTCTCTCATCATCAACTCATCCCCTATCTCTCCGCCCATATCTTGCTCCCCCTGTCTCCATATTTTCCTCTTTCCTTTCTGTATCCTTCCCCTCCTTTCTCTTTTTTCTGTCCATTTACCCCTCTCCTATCTCTGTTCGTCTCCACCTCCTCCTAACTATGTATATTTTCTCCTTCCTCCTTGCTCTCCATCCATCTCTTTGTCCTCCATTCTCACTTCGTCTTATCACATACTCCCCTCAAAGCAGGTTTGCGCTCCTTACTCCTACAGCATTTATTTCCATATTGTAATATGTGTACCAAATTCGACTGAAATCGTTCTACAGATTTAGGATGAACTTTTTATCCATGATTTAATCTGCATAAGCACATGTCACATATGTTTCATACATAGTTAAAAAATTTCACTCGTTTTTGTACAAATGTTTCACCTGCATGTGTAGCGAATTTTGCCCAACATTTTCACTTTTACACAGCTCAATAGTTAAGGCGTCATCCCTCCTGAACTATGATCTGTACAACGAATTATGCAGCTACATGCAATGGTATATGTGTCAACTGCCTGGCAAATGAGATGTGAATAAAGTTAGTAGTAATGAGGTAATAAACTAAAACTTTAAGCATTCCAGCACCCGGATGTTGAACAGGTACATCAACTCCAAAAAGCCCTGTTGCTGGCTTACACATTGAAAGGCCATTGAGCCAGCCACCTGCAATGAGGTATTGTTGGAAGACAGTTTCTAGTAGCTCTTGAGCAGAATGAAGTTGTACTCGAGATGATGGTATTCACCTAATCATCTTCTGCTAGTTCTGTGGAGCTGGAGCAATTAGGACATAGATTCATTAGAGTATCATGGAATCAAGTGCTGTTACTGTGAATGACACTGATCCTAATGACCAACTCCTAATGAGAGCTGAAACGCTGAAGTATTTAGAGGAAAGCTTTCGTGTGGGGACAGTTAGTAATAACTGCAGCTGACCTTCATATTCTGCTGAATTCACTTACGACACTGTTATCAGCTGTTTCAGTTCCCTCGTTATGTGTTCTTGTTTATGGGACAGGGTTTCTTGCATCAAGTCTGGTTTGCTCGCTTTGGTTTCCTGTAACAGTCTTGCTTCTGCTGAACGGATGTTCTCACTCAGCAGAGGGTGTAGTAAAGTGTCGAGAGCCTGACACACGTGCACCATACCAGCTCGGGTTCTGCTTCAGCTTCTGTCTCTGGCATGACTACACTTTGGGCGGCACTGTTAATGAATTTTAATAATAATATATATTTCCTATTCTGTGCTCTAAAACATGCAACGTAGGCACAATCCTTCACTAAAGACTATTTTGCTGCATCTAATTTTGATCAGTATTTCGCTTACCTCATCTCTATGACGCCTCATTACCTTATTCGTTGTTTGGTTTACTCTTAGTACACATTCTGTGACTGTTAGATTTATTATTCCATTCAATATATGCACTAATACTTATCGCATAATATATATGCTGCTGCCCGTCTTGTGAACATTTACTTGCATATTCACAGAAATTTAAAATAATTATTTTTGTCTTGAAATACTTCCAAATTTCAAACACAGTTTTAAAGAATATTGCGATCAAAGTTGAATGGTGATAGGGATAGAAGCATTATGTGATGTCGCAACAACAGGCAGAGAATCGTGATTTAACTATAATTCTCTGAATATTAAACATGAATGGTAAACTGTGAACTTCTACATTCTCTACGTTCAGAAAACTTGCCTAAACATCGGTTGCTTATAATTATTTAACATCTAGAAATTCTCTGCTTTCTGATCAATGTTAGTCACTTATTAATAATAATTTCAGAATGAATTAGCCTATACTACGTGTCCCTGATATACCAAATTAAGTGGGTTATCTAAACAGTTCGGCGGTTTCTTCCAAAATTCTAATATGAATGCCGTAGTAAATGGCAAGTTTGTAACACAAGAATAGGTTAAATAAGCTAATGTCACTTTTTCGGTAATTGAAGTTGAGTAAGGCTATAAATGAGAAACTTAACCAAGTACGTAATTCAGTCCTGGTGACTGCTTTAAACGATTTCTGTAGAATATCTCAAAAATTACATTAAAAAAGTTGGACGTGCAACTGTTACCTCCTTTAAGGTAACATTGCGTGCAAATAAGTCACTTGAGGCTTAACGTGTGGATCACTAAAACGGCTATCGGATCACACTTCTTATAGAACATATGTTAAGTCGAATCGACACTCACATTTAGCCAGCAAAATTGCAATCCCTATAAACCTGTATGGGTTATTTGCAAATGAAGCAGTGATATATATCTAATCATACAACACTGCAATGCACTGCTCGAAACCTTCCATGTTGTTCACTAGTTAAAAGTCTTAGTAATTACGTCATATCACGAGTTGCAAAGCGACTGCGAGAGAACAGACAGCGCGACTTTCCGATGAACCAAAACCAACCACAAAGTAGAGGAACAGATTTCCAAACGAGGTACCAGCCGCGTGTCCAGAACCAGCAAAAACTACCGCCTTGCTTTCGGATTGGCTGTCTATGGGTCAAATAACAGCGTCTCAGCAGAGATCACCGCATTCTCATACAAGCAAAGATACTTTGCCCCCGCGTTTTGCAAAAAAAAAAAATGGTTCCAATGGCTCTGAGCACTATTGGGACTTACCATCGATGGTCATCAGTCCCCTAGAACTTAGAACTACTGAAATCTAACTAACCTAAGGACAGCACACAACACCCAGCCATCACGAGGCAGAGAAAATCCCTGACCCCGCCGGGAATCGAACCCGGGAACCCGGGCGTGGGAAGCGAGAACGCTACCGCACGACCACGAGATGCGAACCGCGTTTTGCAATCGACACGCTAATAGACAGCCTGACCAGACAAGTGACAAACACAGTGCGATTCAGGAGGAATGAATGGCCACTGACTATTACCTGGTCACCTTTCAACTGAGGATAGCCACGTCATTAGCGAACCATATCATTAATACCACTCCACTGTGAATCTTAAGCCCGTGCCTGAATCTTTATTTTATTTCCGACTTCGCTTCCTCGATGTATAGATTCAACAGTAGAGGAGAGAGGAAGCATTCCTGCCTTAGGCTTACATATTTTGAAATCCCAGCGTTTACTTTTTCCTTATTTCCGTGAAAATGAGGAACTTTGTGGCTGATGCATTACGATGTGAGAACAGTGCGCTCCACCTTTCTGTTCTTAAATTCTGCGCTCTAGTCAACACCTCTGACGTCAGCGTGGAGGCGATACGTGGTATACGAACAATGAATAAATTTTCAAATGCCGTGATGGCTAAAATCATTTAGTCATATAGATTACCGGTTCTGGCAATTCTCTGCTGCCGTCTGCTGTAAACATAGATTCGAAGATGTCAACAGAGAAATGCTGAAACGGGTAAGCTGCGTGAATAAATGATTCTAACGATCGTGGCATTTGAAAATTTATTCGGTGTTCATTGTTACAGCTCTGCTCATAATTTTCCAAAGTGGTGTCATTAGTGATGAAAGCTACAAGTGCATGCATTTCTGTTCATTTCGCCACAAACGCTTTTGTTTCTAGGTGGAGAAACGGTTTTTGTAAATTTCTTGGAAACCTTTACGTACTCCGACACCTCTGGGAACTGTGTACAGGAAAACTGATATAAATATGCTTTATGTGCAGACCATTCTGTATAAGAGTTAAACATCAAAATTTTTCAGGCACTGGAATGCGAAAAATGTAATTCGGGTGTGATACAGGAGTAACTTTGCTATAGTACGCATACCAACAGAAACAAGTGTAAAAAATTGAGATTGTTTGGGGGAGGAGACCAGACAGCGAGGTCATCGGTCTCATCGGATTAGGGAAGGATGGGGAAGGAAGTCATCAGTGCCCTTTCAAAGGAACCATCCCGGCATTTGCCTGGGGGGGGGGGGGATTTAGGGAAATCACGGAAAACCTAAATTAGGATGGCTGGACGCAGGATTGAACCGTCCCCCCCCCCCCTCCCTCCCCAACCCCCAAATGCGAGTCAAGTGTGCTAGCCACTGCTCCACCTCGATCGGTGAAATTGTAAGAAACAAGACCGATTAACGAAATTAGGGTTTCTTGTGAATAGTTTGGCAAAAAGATAAATTTTTATTTTACATTGTAATTTTGTTTCTAAATGTAACATACAGCTGCTCAGAATACTGTGTTAGATGATTCGTGACTTTTTTCTCGTACCCCAATACATGTAAGTAAGTACCTAAAAGTTTGAACTAATTACCATGCTTCGATGATATTGTGTGAAAGGACTCATGACCTGTTTTCTTCTTATAGGATTCCAATGAACAGTCGCGTAAAAGGTGTGTAATAGTTTTTATAGCTTTTTTAATTATTTTAATACCATTCAGTTTTCCTCATCCTTATTTTCAGTCATTGGGGCAGACCTAGTTTATTTGGATTTTAAGAAAATTAGAAACAAAAATCTCACCAAACTGGTGAATAATGTGATAAACAAATTTCTATTACTGCCGACAATGATCACGAAACACTTCATCCTTATACTAAGATTCAGTTAGCAATGACCATTTTAGGATATGCAGCAAAAATTTGAATTCAAGTACCACTAGTGGACATATTACATCTTAAAACAATAAAATATCCCAAAAGAAAAGGATGTCGAAACATTTGCATAAGTTATGACGAGCATACCTGTTTTATAACATGTCCTAATATAATGAGGCCGTAGTGACATGGTTAAAAAATATACACTAAATCAGCTGAGCATCGTCGGACATGTTTAAGATATTGTGTAAACCAGGCCATAGTGCCGGCCAAGTCGTACTGTCAGTAGAGGAACTGTTTATAACAGTAGCCACAAAATATGTCTGTTGTTACGTAAGCCCGTTAGATGCAGCTGCTATAAGCCTACAGATATTCGTTAATTAAAATGGTATCGAATCCAATAAATGAAGAGTATAATGTGGGCTTGCGAAATGCATAAATTATTGCGGTGATAAAATGTAATAATTGAAACACGAATAATGTTAAATTTAAAATTGTTTAAAGGAATTCTGAGACGCTTTTGTGGTCATTTCAGACAAAAATAATAGCATACACAAGAACAAGCTTAAGGAACCACTAAAATATTACAAGGATGATAGAGTAACTAGAGAAACAAGCGGAAAGGGTGAAAACAAGAAACTAAAGTAAGTAACCTGTTGTGCAGCAGCCAGAAAGCAGCATAAGCGGGATGTCGAAGGAACGTAACTGCCAAAGGACATCACGTATCTTGCGGCATACTATTCCAAGAAAATTATAATAAAATGATGTAACAGTCACTTAATACTTAATAACTTTATCTGGTTAATGGAAAATATTACACAAAAAGAGAAGAAACAATCAAAAGGCAGAAAAAAACGAACAACGTAAAATAACTTAGCAAACATGTGACGCACTCTATAATGTGTAAAGAGAGGGTAAGTTATAAATACGAGAGGCGTTAGATAGTTAATGTTCCTCCATCACACAAACACTTACACTCCTCATATATATATATATATATATATATATATATATATATATATATATATATATAATCTTTCGGATTCCCAATTGGGATCCCCCATTTTCCCCACTTTCGGCTTGTTTGATAACTGCCTGAATAGAATCGCGATTCTTAATTGGCCGGGTCTCGAACAACCCGCTCCCTCCTAAGATTGGTGAAGGGAAATAGTAAAAAGAGGAAGTTAATGTTAAACACTATCAAATAAAACAAAGTAGTCAAAATTGCTCGATCCATTGAATCATTTTGCTGGCTCCTGCTTTGTGGCTCTATAAATTTCAAGCTCTTCCAATAATTCGGGAGCACGGCCCTCATGCCATTTGTGGAGGATACGCAAGTTTTCCTCATAGTATCGCTGGTTTTTGCTAGTAATCCAGTTTTGTTTCTTGGCTGTAACTGTACATAAACTTTACATTAAAAAAGCCCCCGATTTTGCCTATATGATAGTAACCAGATTTAGTGCACCCGATCCTGTATACACTACAGCCTTCAAATTTGTCAAGTACACTTCTGAACTTAGGTTTTACGCAAAGTTATAGCGCATTCTTAACTTGGAAGTCGCATCTCTATTTATTGGGACATATTGCCGTGAAACTGTATTGGGAAGGTTTTCAGTCTTTCTTTATTAGTGATGTTTCCTAGTTGAGTGTGTGTGTGTGTGTGTGTGGGTGTGTGCGTGTGTGTGTGTGTGTGTGTGTGTGTGTGTGTGTGTGTGTGTGTGTGTGCTGTCTGCTTTTGTTTCATGAGTCTATTGTAGGGGCGCATAACACCATTTACGGGAAAACAACTAGTAGGCAAACGCTTTATGAAAATTGACGGATATGAAAGAAATTTATTCTCAACTTCCTGGATTACTGCTGTAATCCACACCTCGTAGTGGATCAGGGAAATTGTGATAAATGTATTCCTGTGTGTGGATAAAACGAAACTGTTAAAACTGGCCAGAACTGTAACGAAGTTATAATTGTACATAATAAACAAGCACTTGGTCAGCCTACATTTCTACCATCTGAAATTAATTCCCTTTCCCTTGTCCTATATTTCGTATCGCTATGTACCCCTGAGTGGGGAGAGGGAAGCAATTTTGTGACCTATGATATTCATTATTCCGAGTACACATAGCACGTGAAAACTTTATTATTGTCAAAATCAAAGATACAGGTTACAAGTATCGACACGTATGGAAACGAAATGACAGAGTACCTACATGCATGACGTTATGTTGCAAGAAGTCTCCCTGTTTCACAGGGTCAGATTGTTTTTTCCACCTTACTGCAGAAAGGTAGACGGGAAAGACACCAAGTGCGCAGCTCATGAAAGAATAGCTCATTTCCATGACGTATGCAAGAAGCTGAAATAATGTACGCATGCTGGAGGCATCTGCAATCTGGAAGTAGAGCGGACGTAAGTCAGGGGCGCAGACAAGTAGCAGGGGTTCCCATCATGTGAGGGCGGTGTGGAGGGTGTGCGGGGGTGAAGAGGGCTGGAGAACGGGTAGGGGTGCGGTGCCGTTTGTACAATCTGCGGAGCGCAATGTTTTACCAACATTCTTCCCGGAATGGCGATATTATACAAATTGCCGCATACATATATTCATTTCACTTAGGGAAAAAATTTATGCTACCGGTCGCGCCGGGAATAGAATGTCGTAGCATTAAGGGGCTGCTCCGGCCGCCTCAGACTACATTACGTGTGTGTCTGTGTGTGTGTGTGGGTGGGTGTGTGTGTGGGGGGGGGGGGGGGGGGGTGGGGTGGGGGTTGAACCTACACGCTCCGGGCTTAAGCCCCTTCCGAGGCTACTGGCGAAAGCCGATTGGCCGAGAAAATAATAATTTCCGTTTCGCTGCGGAAGGCCGGGCACTTCCACTCGCTTCCGAGTGAGTGCCGACCTCGCTTGTAAACTATTCTGACAGAATTATAGCCGCTATTTGTGAAGCGCTTCCGGCGCACACCAGATGTTGTTCTGCATTTCCGAGATAGATGAGGACGCGATGAACAGCTCCCCTCGGCACACGTTCTATTCTAGAGTGTTATTTCTGTCCACATACCAGGCAATCACCATCTAACTGCATTATCGAAAAGAAAAGATTCTGCTACTTTGAAACGTGGTCTTGACACCGTTTGAGTTCATTCAAGTGACTGAATAAATCATCTGTTAAAAAAGAACTTTAATACGTGACTGAATGTCAGAAGCATCGTAGTCTGTAACTGGTGGTCAACAGAAGTACTGCACAATTGTTGTATTGGTCACTAAATAAGAAACCACCAGCTGATAAACCACTTACTTCATATGACACGTTTCGGGTGGAATCCATCCTCACATTGTCATGAACATCTTTGTGATCAGTTATATTAAGCACGCCGTCTTCAGGCCACGAATGGCCTACCCGTACCATCCGACCGCCGTGTCATCCTCAGTAGAGGATGCGGATACGAGGGGCGTGGGTCAGCACACCGCTCTCCCGGGCGTTATAATGTTATTCTTGACCGACGCCGCTACTATTCGGTCGAGTAGCTCCTCAGTTGGGATCACGAGGCCGAGTGCACCCCGAAAAATGGAGACAGCGCATGGCGTCGTGGATGGTCACCCATACAAGTGCCGACCACGCCCGACAGCGCTTTTACCTTCGGTGATCTCACGGGAACCTGTGTACCCACTGTGGCAAGGCCGTTGCCCAGATGAGTACTATAGAGACGGTAAGAAACAAACAAAGCTGTCATGGCATGCAGCTACGTTTGTTACATACTGTCTTTACACCATGTAAATCACCGAAATGTTCATCACGTATGTGGAGACAGTAAACAACAAACAAAGCTGTCGTGGCGTGAGTCTGCCATGGCAGCTCTGTTTGTTACATTCTGTTTTCATACAATATGTGATCACAAAGACGTTAATGGCAACCTGAAACGCGTCAGGTCAACTCACCCTTTTATCAGCGGCTGGCCACATGTTTTGTGACCAAATCGTGCAGAACTCCTATAGATTTGTAGTATGGTAGAATTTCTCTTGGGTGACCTTATGTCACAGTCACAGTCACACACAACTCGTCGGAATTGAGAAGATTCATAGTGGAGGATGTCGAATGCAGAGTAGTTTACCCAAGAGATGATGTGTAACAAGCAACTCGAGTTCTTATTAGATACAAAGAATCCGAAAGGTATTAACAATAAACGGAAAAATGTATTGGATAACTAGTGAAAACCATCAAGCAGCGCTTACTAGTATTGTATAGCTTTGGGGAAAGTGTTACACCTAGAGGGTAGCGTATCTAGGAACACATGATGCTCTTTGGTCGGAACTTCCGTCTGGTGACTGATCATAAAATCACAGGAAGTAATGCGCAAAAGAGATCGCCATAAGCAGTTCCAGCCATTCTCTGCAGTTTTCGTTGTTGCTGTACATTTAGTTGTGCGCTGTGCAGCAATTGTGAATACTTCGCTTTCCACACTTACTAAATCTACATCTACTTACATACGGCGCAAACCACCGTGTGATGACTGGTAGAGAGTATCTTTTATCACTACCAGTCAACTCCTTTTCCGTTCCAGTCGAAAACAGAGCGTAGAAGTAACCTCTGTCTGTATGCTTTTGTACAAGCCCCAATTTCTTTTATCGCACCTTCGAGGTTCACAGGCCATGTATGACGGTGGCAGCAGAACAATTCTGCAGTCCGCCTCAAATGCAAAGTCTTAAACTATCTCAATATTCTCTTACTAAAAGAACTTCTTCTTCCCATCGGGGTTTTACATTTGAGTTCACTAAGCACCTCTGTAATATATGTGTATTGATCGAACCTACCAGTTTTTGTTGTTGTTGTTGTCTTCACTCCTGAGACTGGTTTGATGCAGCTCTCCATGCTACTCTATCCTGTGCAAGCTGCTTCATCTCCCAGTACCTACTGCAACCTACATCCTTCTGAATCTGCTTAGTGTACTCATCTCTCGGTCTCCCTCTACGATTTTTACCCTCCACGCTGCCCTCCAATGCTAAATTTGTGATCCCTTGATGCCTCAAAACATGTCCTACCAACCGATCCCTTCTTCTAGTCAAGTTGTGCCACAAACTTCTCTTCTCCCCAATCCTATTCAATACCTCCTCATTAGTTACGTGATCTATCCACCTTATCTTCAGTATTCTTCTGTAGCACCACATTTCGAAAGCTTCTATTCTCTTCTTGTCCAAACTAGTTATCGTCCATGTTTCACTTCCATACATGGCTACACTCCAAACAAATACTTTCAGAAACGACTTCCTGATACGTAGATCTATACTCGATGTTAACAAATTTCTCTTCTTCAGAAACGCTTTCCTTGCCATTGACAGTCTACATTTTATATCCTCTCTACTTCGACCATCATCAGTTATTTTACTTCCTGAATAGCAAAACTCCTTTACTACTTTAAGTGTCTCATTTCCTAATCTAATTCCCTCAGCATCACCCGATTTAATTTGACTACATTCCATTATCCTCGTTTTGCTTTTGTTAATGTTCATCTTATATCCTCCTTTCAAGACACTGTCCATTCCGTTCAACTGCTCTTCCAAGTCCTTTGCCGTCTCTGACAGAATTACAATGTCATCGGCGAACCTCAAAGTTCTTACTTCGTCTCCATGAATTTTAATACCTACTCCAAATTTTTCTTTTGTTTCCTTTACTGCTTGCTCAATATACAGATTGAATAACATCGGGGAGAGGCTACAACCCTGTCTCACTCCTTTCCCAACCACTGCTTCCCTTTCATGCCCCTCTGGTTTCTGTACAAATTATAAATAGCCTTTCGCTCCCTGTATTTTACCCCTGCCACCTTTAGAATTTGAAAAAGAGTATTCCAGTCAACATTGTCAAAAGCTTTCTCTAAGTCTACAAATGCTAGAAACGTAGGTTTGCCTTTTCTTAATCTTTCTTCTAAAATAAGTCGTAAGGTCAGTATTGCCTCACGTGTTCCAACATTTCGACGGAATCCAAACTGATCCTCCCCGAGGTCTGCATCTACCAGTTTTTCCATTCGTCTGTAAAGAATTCGCGTTAGTATTTTGCAGCCGTGGCTTATTAAACTGATAGTTCGGTAATTTCCACATCTGTCAGCACCTGCTTTCTTTGGGATTGGAATTATTATATTCTTCTTGAAGTCTGAGGGTATTTCGCCTGTCTCATACATCTTGCTCACCAGCTGGTAGAGTTTTGTCATGACTGGCTCTCTCAAGGCCGTCAGTAGTTCTAATGGAATGTTGTCTACTCCGGGGGCCTTGTTTCGACTCAGGTCTTTCAGTGCTCTGTCAAACTCTTCACGCAGTATCGTATCTCCCATTTCGTCTTCATCTACATCCTCTTTTATTTCCATAATATTGTCCTCAAGTACATCGCCCTTGTATAAACCTTCTATATACTCCTTCCACCTTTCTACCTTCCCTTCTTTGCTTAGTACTGGGCTGCCATCTGAGCTCTTGATATTCATAGAAGTGGTTCTCTTTTCTCCAAAGGTCTCTTTAATTTTCCTGTAGGCAGTATCTATCATACCCCTAGTGAGATAAGCCTCTACATCCTTACATTTGTCCTCTAGCATTCCCTGCTTAGCCATTTTGCACTTCCTGTCGATCTCATTTTTGAGACGTTTGTATTCCTTTTTGCCTGCTTCATTTACTGCATTTTTATATTTTCTCCTTTCATCAATTAAATTCAATATTTCTTCTGTTACCCAAGGATTTCTAGCAGCCCTCGTCTTTGTACCTACTTTATCCTCTGCTGCCTTCACTACTACATCCCTCAGAGCTACCCATTCTTCTTCTACTGTATTTCTTTCCCCTATTCCTGTCAATTGTTCCCTTATGCTCTCTCTGAAACTCTGTACAACCTCTGGTTCTTTCAGTTTATCCAGGTCGCATCTCCTTAATTTCCCACATTTTTGCAGTTTCTTCAGTTTTAATCTACAGGTCATAACCAATAGATTGTGGTCAGAGTCCACATCTGCCCCTGGAAATGTCTTACAGCTTAAAACCTGGTTCCTAAATCTCTGTCTTACCATTATATAATCTATCTGATACCTTTTAGTATCTCCAGGGTTCTTCCACGTATACAACCTTCTTTCATGATTCTTAAACCAAGTGTTAGCTATGATTAAGTTTGCTCTGTGCAAAATTCTACTAGGCGGCTTCCTCTTTCATTTCTTAGCCCCAATCCATATTCACCTACTATGTTTCCTTCTCTCCCTTTTCCTACACTCGAATTCCAGTCACCCATTACTATTAAATTTTCGTCTCCCTTCACTATCTGAATAATTTCTTTTATTTCATCGTACATTTCTTCAATTTCTTCATCATCTGCAGAGCTAGTTGGCATATAAACTTGTACTACTGTAGTAGGTGTGGGCTTCGTATCTATCTTGGCCACAATAATGCGTTCACTATGCTGTTTGTAGTAGCTTACCCGCATTCCTATTTTCCTATTCATTATTAAACCTACTCCTGCAGTACCCCTATTTGATTTTGTGTTTATAACCCTGTAGTCACCTGACCAAAAGTCTTGTTCCTCCTGCCACCGAACTTCACTAATTCCCACTATATCTAACTTTAACCTATCCATTTCCCTTTTTAAATTTTCTAACCTACCTGCCCGATTAAGGGATCTGACATTCCACGCTCCGATCCGTAGAACGCCAGTTTTCTTTCTCCTGATAACGACATCCTCCTGAGTAGTCCCCGCCCGGAGATCCGAATGGGGGACTATTTTACCTCCGGAATATTTTACCCAAGAGGATGCCATCATCATTTAATCATACAGTAAAGCTGCATGTCCTCGGGAAAAATTACGGCTGTAGTTTCCCCTTGCTTTCAGCCGTTCGCAGTGCCAGCACAGCAAGGCCGTTTTGGTAAATGTTGCAAGGCCAGATCAGTCAATCATCCAGACTGTTGCCCCTGCAACTACTGAAAAGGCTGCTGCCCCTCTTCAGGAACCACACGTTTCTCTGGCCTCTCAACAGATACCCCTCCGTTGTGGTTGCACCTACGGTACGGCCATCTGTATCGCTGAGGCACGCAAGCCTCCCCACCAACGGCAAGGTCCATGGTTCATGGGCGGTAACACTTTAAAATTCTGATTACAGGGTGGTCAGAGAGAATCGGGAAACCTTCTAAGGATGTTTCAGGGTAGACTGTACTGATAAATGTTATGGAAAAAATCGATACATTGAACGGTTTCAGATTTAATAAGCACTGAAATTAGACTTTGAGGACATTGCGCGTGCGAATTCAACTGGCCCGGCAGAGATGGTGTCGCCAAACGTGTTTTTTGTTCGTAACGAATTTTTTTCTTTACAAGCTTATCCTGCAACTTTCTCAGATGCTTTCCAAACTGTTTCTGTTCACCCTCTGTGTCGAAGCTTTTTGGGGTATAATGTTAATTCTCCAGGTACAGAATTTTACACTGATTAAATTACTGTATATTTTAAAAGTATTTATAAAACATGTGGACATTTAATCCTCAATTCGTCAGTAGTGTATTGTCTAGCACCTTGAAACAGAAGGTCTTTTAGCATGGAACATCTAATACTTTTAAATAAACTTAGTTTCTGTAATGTATCAACAGCTTCACCTACCTTGAAAGTGGAGATTTGTCTTACTTTCCGATGACTGTTCTTCCTAAACGTGTCACTTGCAATCAGGTAAAATTTCTGCGCCTTTTTCTTTACTTCGTGATTACTGGTGCTTAGTAGAGTAATGATGCAACGGATAATCTATTACATACACTATTATCAGGATTTTCTCTGGTTTAACCCTTATGAACTTCAGTCGAATTTTTGTTCCTAATACATGAACTGGTAAAACGGTTTTATGTTTGCACAAACATTAATCGATGAAATAATTCCACATAATAGGTCTGCTTGAACTCGAATCCACCTGTTACTGCTGAACGATGTAAGTGAAAGTTAAGCTTACCCATTACTTATGTTTAAAAACCGATAACTGTTCATTCAATGTAAAAATGTAACCAGTCACTTCTTTCTAATAGTTATTTATCACATGAATCAGTTTTCGAACCTTCCCAGGCACGTCTTCAGATGGTGTACAGAGAGTTACATGGTTGTTTCAAAGTGCTACTTTGCTTGCCGGCTCTGTAATAATAAGACAGAACATGTTTTAATGCATCGCCATGGGTATTGTTTATATATCGATTTTGTATTGTACACTCCTGGAAATGGAAAAAAGAACACATTGACACCGGTGTGTCAGACCCACCATACTTGCTCCAGACACTGCGAGAGGGCTGTACAAGCAATGATCACACGCACGGCACAGCGGACACACCAGGAACCGCGGTGTTGACCGTCGAATGGCGCTAGCTGCGCAGCATTTGTGCACCGCCGCCGTCAGTGTCAGCCATTTTGCCGTGGCATAAGGAGCTCCATCGCAGTCTTTAACACTGGTAACCTGCCGCGACAGCGTGGACGTGAACCGTATGTGCAGTTGACGGACTTTGAGCGAGGGCGTATAGGGGGCATGCGGGACGCCGGGTGGACGTACCGCCGAATTGCTCAACACGTGGGGCGTGGGGTCTCAACAGTACATCGATGTTGTCGCCAGTGGTCGGCGGAAGGTACACGTGCCCGTCGACCTGGGACCGGACCGCAGCGACGCACGGATGCACGCCAAGACCGTAGGATCCTACGCAGTGCCGTAGGGGACCGCACCGCCAATTCCCAGCAAATTAGGGACACTGCTGCTCCTGGGGTATCGGCGAGGACCATTCGCAACCGTCTCCATGAAGCTGGGCTACGGTCCCGCACACCGTTAGGCCGTCTTCCGCTCACGCCCCAACATCGTGCAGCCCGCCTCCAGTGGTGTCGCGTGAATGGAGGAACGAATGGAGACGTGTCGTCTTCAGCGATGAGAGTCGCTTCTGCCTTGGTGCCAATGATGGTCGTATGCGTGTTTGGCGCCGTGCAGATGAGCGCCACAATCAGGACTGCATACGACCGAGGCACACAGGGCCAACACCTGGCATCATGGTGTGGGGAGCGATTTCCTACACTGGCCGTACACCTCTGGTGATCATCGAGGGGACACTGAATAGTGCACGGTACATCCAAACCGTCCTCGAACCCATCGTTCTACAATTCCTAGACCGGCAAGGGAACTTGCTGTTCCAACAGGACAATGCATGTCCGCATGTATCCCGTGCCACCCAACGTGCTCTAGAAGGTTAAGTCAACTACCCTGGCCAGCAAGATCTCCGGATCTGTCCCCCATTGAACATGTTTGGGACTGGATGAAGCGTCGTCTCACGCGGTCTCCACGTCCAGCACGAACGCTGGTCCAACTGAGGCGCCAGGTGGAAATGGCATGGCAAGCCGTTCCACAGGACCACATCCAGCATCTCTTCGATCGTCTCCATGGGAAAATAGCAGCCTGCATTGTTGCGAAAGGTGGATATACACTGTACTAGTGCCGACATTGTGCATGCTCTGTTGCCTGTGTCTATGTGCCTGTGGTTCTGTCAGTGTGATCATGTGATATGTCTGACCCCAGGAATGTGTCAATAAAGTTTCCCCTTCCTGGCACAATGAATTCACGGTGTTCTTATTTCAATTTCCAGGAGTGTACTTACTGCGACAGTGTAGGTGGCTTTAGTAATTAATATCCATCTAGTTGTAGCCGTTTTGATGGATAGCCGAAACCATATCGATCTCTCCTACAAAATACTTTGATTAAAAACTGTAATAACGAAACTTTGTCGGTATCCAGCATGCGTTACACAGTTGTTGCTTGATACAAGGATCTTCACACAAAGGTATAACATAGGCCTGCTTTGCTCAGAGATATTATTTGTTTTTGTCTCCATGTATTAAAGTCGATATATGGGCATATACTTTACTCTAAACTGGCGTTAATATGAAAGCCCCCCCCCCCCCCAAAAAGAAATATACAAAACAACAAGAAAAAACGTGTAATGATATACTGTCTTTATTTCTTTTCTCATGTTAACATATAAAACAGTCAATTTTTGAGTAAATACTTTGGTCAAGACAGGGATTAACAAGAATAGCCAGAAAAAAAGTAGTACCGTGTTACACTACTTTTCATGAACTGTATTTCAAAACAAAAAAATATGACTTCAAGTTGACTGACGACTTATTTCTCATCCAACAGTAACATGTTCTGGCATATTAGTAAAGGCAGATTCTGTTTATTTCACCTAAAGACAATATGTATAAAAATATTGGCTTAATATCACAGTAGAGTACGATATTTAGACATATAGTCCACGATTAAAACAATGGTAGGAAATCTACATACACACCAAGATAGTTAGGGGGTATAGAGATGAATAAAGGTGAGTTTATGGGAGGGGGTTGTTGGGAGGGGGCAGGGTTGGTAGATTGACTACCAGTTTTGAACTAATAAGTCTTCGAAATTCTGAATGAAATATTTATTTCTCATTTTAGTTTGGTCATTGACTAGGTTGTCTAGAGCCGTATTTGTGTTGATAAAGATTTTGATTTCTTCAAGGAGGTAAAGTATCTTGCCTTTCTCTCAAGATGAACTATCAGAAAGCTTTCTGTTGTGTTGTTTGCAGAATGAATATGTTGGACAAGCTTGAGGCAAAGAAGGATTTCTTCAGGTTGTAAAGACAGAGTGCACCCATGTCCTGTTTAAATCTTGTTAAACAACCTCCACCATTTTGTCCAGTTTGAAAGCTTGGGCATGAGTTTCAACTTACTTTTGATACTAGTATATAGTGACTTTGGTACTGTGCATCATTTTATTTTTGGTGAAGAAGGTTATTTTTATGTCCTATGTCCTAAAGAGATTGGTACTGTGATGATAAATCTTCCCTACAAAAGGTAGGCTTCTAAATATGATCTTGTTTGTGGATGGTTGTTCAGCAGTTAGATGATTTAATTTTGTTATATGGATTATTTTATATATTACAGCAAGTTTGAACCCATTGGGAGGCACCTGATCTAGTAATAACAGTTTCACTTTGTATTTCACTTATGTCCATTGGGATTTTAAGCATGGAATGAACCATTGTTCTGAAGAATGCCTTTTATTATATGTACGTGAATGGCAAGAAGAGCTATGTATGGTAACATTAGTGGGTGCTGGCCATCTGAAAATTTGAAAGTTCTACTTTTGATATTTATTTCAGATTGTTAAATGAAGTCAGTTAATGCTACTTGGTGTTTCATGTTCTACACTGCATTGAATTATGTGGTGTAATTTATTAAGTCCTTAGGCAAGATTTTCTACTTTTGTTGTTACCTTGAACAGACTGAGAGTGTCATCAACATAGTTTTTGTAATAACATAGCTTCTCTCTAAGTTGGGTTTGGGGCTTAAAATACTCTTATTGAGATTGTAGTTGTATGCTCCAGGATCTCTGAGAATTCATAGGTTTCCTCTGTTCCCATTGTTCCATATTTGAGTATTTTCTTTTTACACTGACTGTTTGCTAGGCAGATATATCAGTATACAAACTAACAATGTCAAGGGATTCAGATCTAGCTATGGCTGGAATGGGGATATTCTCCATGCTATTGACCAACTCATAACTGTTTCTGACAGAAAAGTTATTTTAAAATATCTATGCCTGGCAGATAATGCCATTACCTTTGCTGGCAATATTGTAGCTTGGACTATTGAAGGTCAAAAGGGGACATATTGGACACTCTGTTTTACGAATTTTAGGTTGTGATCTCAATTTTGGTGCTGATGGGCTCATCACTACAAAATGCTTTACTTCTGTTAGTGTCAACATATAGTTGCAGTTTTTAAGAAACATTCTAATTTTATCTTGGAATTTTAGGGTTGGGTCATATGCTATTTCTTTTATGTTATTATTTCTAAACAGTTGACAAGTTTTATTAATATAATGTGATTTATATTTGACAACAGCTGTGCTGTCCTTGTCCACTTTGACAGTGACGATATTTTCGGTTATATGTTTTCTTTGCTATTTCTTCTGGTCAGTACTTATCATAATAATTTTGTTTGCCTTACAGGATGATGTATTTTGTTTATTATGTTTTAGTTCACCTTTTTTGCGTGCAATTTTTGAGTTCAATATAAAATCTTTCATATTATTTTTGTTTTGTGTAGAGCAATGTTGAATTTACGGTCTTTTGTCAACAGTTTTAATTCAGTACTGTTGAAGCATATTTCGGTAGTGCTTATCATTTTGTAAATAAACATTTGTTCTGTTTGAGAAGAAATACTGGGGCACTTTACTGCAGTCTTTGAGATCAGGGCACTTACCTTCGTCTCATGTCTAAGTGAGTTCAATGTAGATCCTTTGATGTCACATAAACTGATTGACCTAGTAAGAGTGTGAATATGTAAGCAACGAGGTTATGGATTAGCTCTCAGTGTATATCATATAGCAGTGACTTGAGAAGATATTTCTTTTTCAAAAGAGATTAGATTTCAGGATTAAATAAATAATTTCATTGTATTTTGCTATTTTGGCTGACATGCTTTCACTCATTATTTTCACTCTGATAAGTTTTTTGGTCAAGTTTCTGAGAGACATTTGTTATATCTTGAAAGGATGATTTTTGTTAAGTTTAGTTTATGTTGTGAAATTCGTGCTTTTTCTAATTAGCTGGGTTGGTGGCAACAGATTGAGTGGCTCCATTATGGACCTGTTACTGTTTACTGAAAATGCAAAGACTCGCTATTTTGAAGAAGTTATTTATTTCATGAACCTATTTCTGAACCTTTTCATGCTCATCTTCTGATGGCATGCATGAAGTTACATAGCTATTTCTAGCACAATGCTGGGTACTGGCTCTGTAACATGAAGGTGGTACATACTTTAAGACATTGCCATGAGTATTGCTTATGTGCAGATCTGATCATGAATTTAGTATTGTTCTTAATGTGACAGTATGGGCAGTTTATGTTGTAAATATTCATCTGAATTGTTCCATAGTGATGGATGGTTGGTAACATATGACTCACTTTTATTGAATAGGTATGCACATGGGCTGTAATAACGAAACTTTGCCAGCATCCAGTATGTACCATACTATTGTTACTTGTTACAAGAATCTTTACACATAGCTACAATGTATGCCCAGTTTTCTGAAAGATGGTATTTGTTTTTGTTTGGACATTTTAATGTAGATATATGAGCAACAATTTAATAAAAACAAGACTTAACATGATTGAACAAAATTAAATAAATATGTGCATTACTGAGAACAAGTTTCAAATGATCTAGTGTCTTATTTAAGTTCTAATGTTAACATATAATAGAGTTAATTTATGGGTAAATTCTTTAGTCAAGACTGGCTTTAACAAGAATACCCAGGAATAAAACAACACAGAGTTATATTATTTGCAATGATGTGCAGCTATTTTCATGAACATGAATTTTATAACTAAAAATAAGAAGGAAGCTTTGAATGTAGTGTTAAATTTCTTCCATTCTTACAGTAACGTGATTTGGAATATTAGCAAGGGCAGTTTCTACTTATTTCACTTAAAGGTAATACATATAAAAGTGCTGGTTCTTTTTAGTAATAAAGGGCTTCAACATATAGACATATAGTAAAAGATTTATTCTGTTTTAGGATATCTACATCGACACCAGCATAGTTAGATGTAAAGAGATGGACAGAGGGTGGGGGTTAGAGGAAAGGTCTGGGAGCAGACAAGGTTTGTTGATTGATTACCAGTTTTCAGGTAGTATGCTTTCCAAATTGTCATGTAGAAGCTTATTTCTCAGTTCAGTTTGGTGATTTAGTTGGTAGTTAGGTACTGGATTTGTGTTGATAAAGATGTTTACTTCCTAAAAGAGGTCAAGTATCATATCTTTGTTGCCAAGATGAAATATTAGGTGATTTTGTTCTATGGTGTATGCATAAAGAAAGTGTTGGGCAAGATGTGAGGCAAAGCTATATTTTCTCAGATTCTTACAACACAGTGTATACATGTGCCCCTAATTTCTTTTTAAAAAATCTCTCCCAGTTTGAGCAATGTAAAATTTCGATATGAGTTGTAAATGAGTCTGTGTACACCTGCTTTTTAATTCTCTACTATGATGGCTTTGGTACTGTGTAAGGTTTTATTCTGTATTTTACTGTTGGTGAAGAGACTATTTTATGTTGTACTCATATGTCTTGAAGGTGTTGGCAGTATAGTTACTAAATTCCTTACTCAAGGTCAACTTACATATGTGGTCTTCTTGTTTGTGTGTGTTTGTTCAGATATTGGTGGACTTAATTGTGTTGTATAGATTAGTTTAATTTTTACAGAAGGACTGAACCGATTTGTGAAGGCAATTGATCTAATAATTTCTGTTCCTTTCACTTCATCCCATTAGGATTTCAAGCACAGGATGAAGCATGTTTCTGAGGAACGCATTTAATATTGGTGTGAATGACAAGAAGATTTGTGTATCATAATGTTGGTGGGTGTTGCTTTCCTGAAAATTTGAAAGTTGTGCATTTGACTTTTATTTGAGCTTGTTAAATCAACTTAAATTCAGAGTGCTGATTATTTTTTTACATCACCATTGTCCAGTAAAAGTGTAATTTTAAAGAATGGTTTGTGAACCACATCTACAAAACTTTTCAATATAGCAGAATAAACCTTGGCCTCTTTGCATCCGAGCTTGGAATCATAACCACCTAGATTTTCAACGATTGAGCCATGATTTTATGATGAGACCATCGTGGGAAACACAGAAAGATGAGTGCATATTTTTTTAATTATTACATGAAATGAGTTTATTAACTGTGCTCTAATGACACCTGCCACATAATATGACTGTTGTTGCCCGAAAATGCAGTATTTAGCAGCGTGAGCAACGCCACAATCGTTATTAAATGCTGACCTTTGTTGTGGTAGGGTTGTTAGAACGTGGGTGCTCTAGCCGGGATAGGCAGCACCAAATATTCCAAAAATTAACTGTAGATGTGTTTCAGAAAGAGTACACAGTGAATCTGTTATGAAAATATTAACAAAAAACTAACAATCAAAAGGAGACAACAACAGGATGAAAAATGGATGCAAAAAAATGGGACAACAAAGGATTTAAAATAAACACTATGACTGGATTCTGATAGAGAACACTTCAACTATAAGTTAAGTAAAAATTCTAAGTAAGTTTGTAATTTGGTATTGTCATTTCCAGTGGTTCATTTTATGTTAAAAGTTGATAATGGATAAAATTAATGCAGGGGAAGAAATAGTGGGGGAGGATCAGAAACTTGATAGGATTGGAATAATTCTGCAGCTTCTGAACAAGCAGAATGAAAATATAAATAATTAAAAATCTGAAATAAGACCTGAAATTGACAAAAGGTTAGGGGAGAATTTGAATAAGCAATTACATGCAATAAAAACTAAGTTAACTGAGGTCAAAAATACAATGGAAGATAGCTTAAAGTTGGTAGAATTGAGGGTAGATAATGTGGAGAAGAAAGTAGTTGTTTTTGAAAATTAATTCATTGCAGAAAATATTAACAGAGCCAGGGAAATTCAGGAACTTCAAAATGAAAATGAATCACTAGATGAAAAATTTAATGACTCGAAAGAAAACAGTGTTAATGCAGCCAGTAGTGTTGAGAAAAGGGTTGACAGTTTAGAATCAAATCATACCAATAAATTAGACATATTAAAAACTAAAATAAATCAAGTTGAAGAATATGTTGTTAACAAGAATTTGTACAGTCATGGACCAGCATGGTCGAACCTGTTAGTGAAAAGTTTTCCTTGTGATAATTTGCTCCCAGTTGATGTTTTGCACCATTGCAAAGACAATTTTGTGCCAGGAATGTCTACTAATTCAAAAATTAAATTTGTCAAAAATTTCTTGAAGGGAGGCCCTATTGTGGGCTAACCAAAATTTCGATCAGTGGGAAACCTTTGCAAATTTTGAGAAAAGCTTCTTAAACAAATTTTGGTCAGTATCTGAACAGGAGAGAATTAAATCTGAATTTTTAAATGGACCTATTTTCAGAGGGAGAGTAGGCACCATGAAAGCATTTTGTAAGGATCAGTTGAGTACATTAATACATTTAGATAAACCTTTTGATGAATTGACACAAATAGATGCGCTGAAAAGAAGGCTACGTGAAAAATTGCAATGGGATTTAGTTCATGGGCCTGATGATTCTGTGGAAGAATTTCTAAAATATGTGGATAAATTGGATAGGGCATCAGAAAGAGGAAATATGCAAAATTTTAACAATGGTGGACACCAAGGGGAGTGGATCCAAACAGGTATGGAGAGAGCAGAGAATACAGAGACAATAGATATGAACACCAGAGGGGAAACAATAGGGTTCATAATGCTCATGACAGAGACAGGGATAGAAATTTTGTAAATAGAAACAGATGGACAGATGGGCTGACAGAAACAGGTGAGAACAAATTTGGAGGGTCTGCAGTTTTGGGGCGAGAAAATTTAATCACAATAGGACCTACAATAACAACTGGGAATTTACAGACAGAGGAATAAGGAGAAATGTTACTTATTATTGTAATAAAACCAGTGAAAGACAAAACAAATACACACCAAAATAACAGACACTCATGTTCAACACCAAATTAATACTTTAAATTTTGATCAGAAATGTTGGGATACAATAAGAGAAAATAATAATGTTGACAGCAGTAAGGTAACTACTTCTGAGAACAAGCCAGATGAGGATATTGCAATTGTGGCAGAATTTTATAATTGGTTAGAGAATGTTAATCTATGTAATTCTGAAGTATCTGACAAATATTACAGCTCTGATTTGAATAAGTTATTTAATGAAAATGAAAAGTGATGTGAAGAGAGAGAGATGGAATGTAATGTGACTGTTGATAAGATGCATGCTGAGGAAACTAGTGATATTGTTGAGAGTTGTAAGGAGGTAAGTAATTGTGAGATTAATGCTGTAGGTGAGTATCAGTTATTCGTCGAGATTATTTCAAGTGAAGTAGTGAATCTATGTGACAATGAAGTTTATATTTGTGAGCATTATGATGAGGTAAGTGTGGTTAATGATGAGGTAAGTGTGATTAGTAATGCGGAAGAGGACATTTGTGCAGCTGAAGAACAGGTGAAGTTAAGTCAGTGTAACCAATGTAATGTAGCAGAGGACTACAATGTTATCCCAGCTAATAGTATGAACTATTTAAACCCACATACAAGTTCTGAAGGAAAAGGTGAAAATGTTTTAAAAATGTTGTGGGACAGTTGCAATTACAAAACAGATAGGGAAGAGTTGTGGAACTATTTAGGGCAAGTGCTCTACCAACTGAGCTACCGAAGCACGACTCACGTCTGGTACTCACAGCTTTACTTCTGCCAGTATCCGTCTCCTACCTTCCAAACTTTACAGAAGCCCGCGAAAGGCAAAGGTCCCGAGTTCGAGTCTCGGTCGGGCACACAGTTTTAATCTGCCAGGAAGTTTCATATCAGTGCACACTCCGCTGCAGAGTGAAAATCTCATTCTGGAAACATCCCCCAGGCTGTGGCTAAGCCATGTCTCCGCAGTATCCTTTCTTTCAGGAGTGCTAGTTCTGCAAGGTTCGCAGAAGAGCTTCTGTAAAGTTTGGAAGGTAGGAGACGGATACTGGCAGAAGAAAAGCTGTGAGTACCGGACGTGAGTCGTGCTTCGGTAGCTCAGTTGGTAGAGCACTTGCCCGCGAAAGGCAAAGGTCCCGAGTTCGAGTCTCGGTCGGGCACACAGTTTTAATCTGCCAGGAAGTTTCATATCAGCGCACACTCCGCTGCAAAGTGAAAATCTCATTCTGGAGTTTGGACAGTGATCAAAAGAGAAAGCTGGAAAATTTATTGTGGGAATTTCAAGATCTTTTCAATGAAAAACCTGGAAGAGTCAGGAATTATCTATGCACTTTACACCTTAAGAATCATGAATCTTTTTTTTCCTCAAGCCTTATAGTCCCATTTCCAAAAAGAGAAGAAGTAGAGTGTGAGATACAAAAAATGGAAGCATGGGGTACAATCGAAAGAAGTAAAAGTGATTATAATAATCCTTTGATGGTGGTTTCCAAATGTGGAGGTGGTGTTAGATTTGTACTAGATTCTAGGCACCTTAACAAAGTTTTGAAAAGAGGAAATGTTCATCCAGAAAACATAGATGAACTGCTACATAAATTTGGATGTGTGAAATTCATGAGCAGCCTAGACGAACCTACAGGCTTTCACAAAATTTCTTTAGAAATAAATTCTAGAAAATACACTGCATTTTTGTATTAGGGGAAAAGTTATCATTACTCTGTTGTACCATTTGGACCAACTATTTCTTTTGCTGAGTTTATTAGAGCATTAGATCTTGTTTTGGGGTATGAACTACTGTCTAAACTTACTGTATATGTAAATGACGTTTTGATTTCTGGAAAAACATGGGAAGAACATTTTGAATTCCTAACACAGGTGTGTACCAAATTAAGGGAAGGGGGTATGACCTTAAAGTTAGAAAAATGTTTGAAAAAATTTTAACACTTTTCTTTTTCTATTGCCAAGAGACATATTCTGTACTTATGTACATAGTTATAACTAAGATTCAAAAATTTCATGAGTTTTTCTTTGCATACAATATGTTACTGATTAACAGATTACGTTTTGATATTTATATGTACTGTTGTAAAGAGAGTGAAGGGAGGCCTGTTGTAAAATTTAGTAATTTTTGTAAGTTTGAAAAGATATGGCTAAAGCAACTTTTAATATATTACATTTCATTTCTTTAATATTATACCACAAGGATCAAGACTCTATATGTACTGTTTCAAACATACTATTATTCTGTATAACGATTACTGTAACTTACTACCTTATTATCTTGCTGTTTGAACACCCAATCCCATGCAACTTGGGTGTGTGTGTGTGGTGGTGGTGGGGTGGGGGGGGGGGGGGAGGTATTGTAATGGAACTTGAATTATGTGACGATTATGGTACCTCACGTGAACATCTCGATACCAGTAATATTCTACTGTATATCTGTTAACTACTTAACTTATTTCTGAGACATCATTCAGATTTGATTTCATTTTTGATACATCGATATGTTTATATTGCAATTATATATTATAAATATTATTCTTATATGTATTCTTTCTATTGTCACTATGATCTTTGACATACTTGTAACTCTGATTTCTGGGTGCGTAAGCTATAGTTAGTTAGTTGTTGGGTTGTTAGAGTGTCGGACCTTGAGAGAGTCAAGTCTTGGACGTCATGTTGGAAAGATGCAGTTTGTAGTTGGCTTATAAAATGTGAGAAAGATGATTTCAAGTATGTTTTGTACTGTGAAGTGATGTTTTGTGTGTCACGTGATATTGCAATTAAAAGGAAGCGTAACTTAAATTCAGAGTGATGAGTATTTTTTTACATCACCATTGTCCAGTAAAAGTGTATTTTAAAGAATGGTTTGTGAACCGCATCTACAAAACTTTTGAATATAGCAGAATAAAACCTAGGCCTCTTTGCATCCGAGTTTGGAATCATAACCACCTAGATTTTTAACGATTGAGCCATGATTTTACGATGAGACCATCGTGGGAAACACAAAAAGATGAGTGCCTATTTTTTCATTATTACATGAAATGACTTTATTAACTGTGCTCTAATGACACCTGCCACATAATATGACTGTTGTTGCCCGAAAATGCAGTATTTAGCAGCGTGAGCAACAACACAGTCGTTTTTAAATGCTTACCTTTGTTGTGGTAGGGTTGTTAGAAGGGGCCTTCAAGCTTCCGGCCGGACCCCGCCATCCGGCCTGCGTTCTGGCGGAAACGTCCCCTGGAAAATGACCCAAATGGTACGCATCCACCTCCAGCTGCCAAGAACCAGATGAAGAAGGCGGGGACTGCTGCGTTGTTAGCGGGTCCATCTCCATCAGTAGGACGAAAGGAGGCGA
Source organism: Schistocerca gregaria (assembly GCF_023897955.1). Taxonomy (NCBI): domain Eukaryota; kingdom Metazoa; phylum Arthropoda; class Insecta; order Orthoptera; family Acrididae; genus Schistocerca; species Schistocerca gregaria. The sequence goes on from NC_064925.1 coordinate 151,121,366, forward strand.
AGGCTCTGTCTCCATGGGGTCGTCCCACAGTGTCATGGTGATACTCTCTGGTGACTGCTATGACCGCTCTGTCCACTGGACGCTTGAATCTGGGGAAAGAGAGACTGGAAGATCATCGTTTATGTGACAGTGGCCAAACTGTTTTCGATGGCGGCGCTGCAAGCCGTCTGGTTCTGAGAGGGGATATATGCAAGCACCAAGTCGATAGGTAATCTCACCTCGCGCCCACCGTCTGATGCCGCTAAAAACCCTGTAAACGACAATATCATGCGGCGCGAAGCGATGCTTGCGGCGTTCTTTCGGCCCGGATGCTGAGGTGGGCGGAGCAGGTGGAGCAATGTGCTATAGCGGAGGCAATTTCAAGCAATTTCGCTGGCGATGGTCTGTCTCGTGGCTGCGAACGATATGAGGCGAGAAAAAGTTTTGAAGCTTGATCCCCGGTGTCTGCGAAACGATGTTCAACCATCTGCTGCTTTAATGTCTGAAAAAAACGTCCCGGTTCGTTTCGACATTTGACTATGCATGGAACGGTGCAGTAGTTAGATGCTGTATGCCATTGCATTCACAGAATGATCCAAATTCATTTGGCTTGAACTGTGGTCCGTTGTCTGACACTATTACTTCAGGTAAACCTTCTAGGCAAATAAATTGATGACAACAACTGAACTCTGCTACGTGCCGTTGAACAGTTCATGGGTGCAGCAAAAGAGAACTAGGTATACGAGTCCACCACAATCAACCAACGGGTATTCCAAAAAGGTCTTGCAAAGTCTATGTGCACACTTTGACATGGTTAATGCGACTTAGACCAAGCAGAGAGTTGTTGTGGCAGAGCGGACTGATTCCCTGCACATGTGTGACACTGCGACGTCATCTGTTCTATTTGGGTGTCCATACCCAGCCAAGTACAGTATCGACGCGCAACTGTTTCGTACGAACAATCCCCCCACGGCCGTTGGTGAAGTAATTGCAACACTTCTTTTTGCAAAGCTTTATGGAGCGACATACGTGACTGCCCACTGTCATTCTAAACAAGGATCACACGATTCTGTGCAGCGAGGCTATGCAGACGGGCAAATTTTCAGCGCAATACAAAGTTCTTTATGCTATTCAGTGAGTGAGGCAAAGATGTTAGAATGTATTTTAGCAAAATTTTCAAATGTGAATCAGGGTCCATGACTTGTGAAATGCCTGAAGCAATTCAGAAACCTGAGCATCGATGTGACAACAAGATGCAGCAGAAGCTTCAAAATCTGTATCAGGACCAATCGGAAGACGTGAAAGTGGGTTCGTATTACCATGATGAGCTGTCGGAAGATACACAAATGGTTCAAATGGCTCTGAGCACTATGGGACTCAACTGCTGCGGTCATCAATCGCCTAGAACTTAGAACTACTTAAACCTAACTAACCTAAGGACATCACACACATCCATGCCCGAGGCAGGATTCGAACCTGCGACCGTAGCAGTCCCATGGTTCCGGACTGCGCACCTAGAACCGCGAGACCACCGCGGCCGGCAGATACACAATCTCGTGCTGATATAGAGATCACAAAAGAACCTATCCTTGCAATTTTTGGGCAGTTCGTACAGGAACCGGTTTCGTCGGATGAAACAAAGACTGTAAAGGCTTGTGATCGGTTACTAAGTTCAATTTTCTGCCATACAACTACTGGTGCTATTTGGTGACACCATACACAACGGCCAAAGCGTCTTTCTCACTTTGTGAATAGTTGGACTGACCTCTGGAGAACACTTTTCATGTGAAAGCGATAGTCTGGTCTTTATCACCAATTCTGTGCGAAAGCAGTGCACCGATTCCGTTAGAGGAAGCGTCAACTTGCAATGCAACTGGTTTGTCAGAATCAAAGGGAACTAAGGATCGATCACCTCGCAATGCATCTTTAAGTTTTTGAAGGCTACTTGGCCCTCATCTGTCCAAAGAAAGGGTACATTCTTGCGACGAAGCGATGCAATGGAGCTGCCATTTCTACAAGATTCGGTACGAACCGAATATAATAGTTCATTTTCCCTAAGACTGACTGCAGTTCTGTGACATTTTCAGAACTGTCGAGTCTCGTATGGCTAACAAATGCGACTGAAGAGGATGTACACCGTGACTGTTTACGACATGACCAAGTTATTGCAACTCAAGTTTAAAAAAATTACACTTGTCCAGTCTACACTTCAGGCCTGCATCAGGTAACACATGAAACAAAGCACGTAAATTTTCAATATGTTCTTCGGTGTACGACCTACTATGACAATATCGCCCAACTAGTTTGAACACTTTGACAATTGTGCAGTCAGCTGATACAAATATCTTTGGAAAATGGCGAATGCAGAACCACTGCCTAAAGGCAAACGCTAATATCTAAACAAGCCCACACGTGTATTTACTATACACACTTTTTGTGATTCTTCATCGAGCGGTGTTTGAAGATAGGCATCGCGCAAATAAATTTTTTAAAAGTAGCGTCCAGTACCTAAGCTCTCCATGAGATCCTCTGGGAGTGGCCACATATAAGTATTAATGACAGTTTGAAGGTTGACTGTAGACTTAAAATCAACACAGAAGCGAATGAGACCTGAAAGTTTGGCGAGCAAAACCAGTGGACTAGCCCACTGACCAGCTGACAAGGGCGCAAGAACTCCTGAATCTTGCAGTTTAAGAAAAGAGTTCCGGGAATTCTTTCAGCAAGAAGTTACACTGTCTTTTGCATTGAATTCAGACACTGACAACACATTTTCCTTAATGTTAAAGCCAAACAAATAAAAAAAAGTCAAGACCAAATATGTTCTCACATTCGCTTCACTTGAGCACTATGAAAGTCATTGTTCGCGTATGCGAGCAATACATAGCAGGCGCAGTACATCTTCCGAGAACGGAAATGTCTTGTGCATTATAAGCCGTCAGTTGCGTTCTAGTTTTAGATAGGAGTGGGGAGCCTAACAGTTAATATGTGTGGCGATTTATCGATGTGACAGAGGCACCCGTGTCCAACTGAAGTTTCACACATTCCACAAATAAGTAAATGAACAAAAAGTTTGTGTGACTGATGTATCACTGTAGAAACTGCACGCTTGCTAGTTACAAGCTTGCAATGTGCTGAATTGATTACATGGTCCTTGTGACTAAATTTTGGTGAGTGGGCCGAATTATGATGTTTGTTCCACTCCAAACATATTGGTTGTGCATCTCCTTTGCCGGCCGCAGTGGCTGACTGGTTCTAGGCGTTTCAGTCAGTAACCGCGCAATTGCTATGGTCGCAGGTTCGAATCCCGCCTCGGGCATGGATGTGTGTGATGTCCTTAGGTTAGTTAGGTTTAAGTACTTCTAAGTTCTAGGGGACTGATGACCTCAGATGTTAAGTCCCATAGGGTTTCAGAGCCATTTGAACCATTTTTGAACATCTCCTTTCCTACCAAAAGCGTAATATTGGGCTTGTATAGAGTGACAGTTTTGGCAAGACTTTATTCTGTTCGTCTGTATAGCGAAGGCTTAAGGGGCGTGGCGACGTGTTGTTTACCCGGCTTGGCTAGCACTGGTGGACTGGTGTGATCGCAAGAAAGGGACTCAACCCGACAAATAGCTGGCAGCTCAAATGTATGAGTCGACACACAGAACATGTCCTGATCCAGATCATACAAAGCATGTGACTCATAACATCATTGAATGATATACCGATGTGTAGAAAGACAATAATGGTGACGTATCTAAAACATGTTATAATTAATTGTAGATTCCAGATTTGATATATACAAATACTTACATGAACTTAGTTTCTCATACAACAGAAAATTAGCATTGTTCGAAGATACAGTTTCACAGACAGTAAAATTACACATAAACAATCAAAATATTATGTTCATATAATCCAATTTCTGTGGAAGATATTTAAGAAAAAAGTATATGTTTACATGCAATTCCTTTTTATACAGTATAAATGACTCGAGCTCCAGTGAGTGTAAGTTAGTAATGAGTGTTATTTCTTGTGACAACATATTCGGTTTAGGTCTCATAACTTACTACACGTTCAGTCATTGAGTAATGGGCCAGTGGTTATAACAAGTACTTCGTTGTTATTACAATGTAGTTACTTCATTTCTCAAAAATCATCCTAATGTTTATATGATTATCATCGAACAGAAAACACCAGATAGCAGCCCAAGGTCAATATCATCACGTGTCTATGTGTGGAGTCTGAATTGTATGGCCATATGCAGGTAGTCACAAGAGCAAAGTAGGTACGACATTCAAAATACATATCTTATATAAAGCAACTAATAATCACATAACATACTCTGAGATGCAACACAAAAAAGATTTATCCTCGAACTGCTCACTAACAGCTGAAAGAGACGGTTCATCAACCGAAAATGAAGCAAATAACTTTCTTGAATTTCAGTATTACTTAATGACAAGAGAAAAACGTCATCATTTTACAAGCGTGAACTTAGCGTGATAGAATCGGCACTATATCACTGCTGTATCAGACCTTAAGAGGAAGTGTCAAATAAAATTGTTTAATACAAAGACACAAATGCATTGAAGTAAGTTATTTTACTCAGTTATTTACAACATGCATAAAAATGTAGTTAACCTGGCGTAAAAATTCTACAAGGTGAATAAAAGGGTTGTCAAAATCCATAAAATATTTATAAATACGTCATAGATCAATGTTTTTATCATGACTGGGTAATTCTGGACTGTCTAGTTTTCCATAAAAGACCACTGCCAAATTCGTTTTGTTAGAATGTAACTCGCTCGCTACGTATGTCATATTCCGATATGAAGACTATTGTTTACTTCCTATAAATGCTTAAAAGTTCTGTGTTCTTTTTATTACATCTGCTTTAAGGAAAAGTTCTGTTATGCTCATGTCGCACACACCAAAAAGTACAATGACTGTAAACAGTAATAAGTAGAAAAACAGTTTTTTTTTTTTTTTTTTTTTTTTTTTTTTTTTTTTTTACTGGGACCATTACGTCCTACAACTTCGGGGTGGTAGAAAATTCATTCCACGCATAACACACATAATTCAGCAGTAGAGAAAAAATATCTGTGAAACTATCCAAGTTCATTACTCAACGGATACATCCACACATGCCCTCTTATTTCCACGTAGCTGAAAAGAGAGGTGTCATCTGTAAGTGTTGGTATTTTATACAGGTAAACGTTTCGTGTTTTCTAGAGTTTATAGCAGGAATTATTGGTATCTCAAACAGTAATCCGTTTTATTTCCATAACTGATAACTCTTAAAGTCACAATATATCTCGTCAGTAGCAACACAACTTCAGTAATATGTCCTCTCAGAAATCATTTCATGACAAAAAGTAAAGCTCTTATGAAGATATGTCTGTGACTCTACCTTCGAATGAAGCATGCACAAACAGAATCTCGATGTATCTTGTACGGATGTGATTGATTCTTTTACAAAGTGTACTTTCCTGTCTTGTTCCATAAATAGCTGAAAAACATGCTTCCTCACTAAACCGTTTACGATGCCTCGTCTCTCTCCCTCAAAACAACTTGTTTTGTTAGCCTTCAGCATAACGTCCTACGTTTCACAGTCCACCTCACATAATATCCCATAACTGTACCAAAAATGTACAGTAGTAGCACCATAATAACCCATATTAAAATAACAAAGCTCAAATGGCAATCCAAAAGCAGAATTCATCATATTCCATATCTATATCGCACAGTATCCCCTGGATTCATCATTTGTATGCATACAACTCTGGAATTACCGCTGTTTAAAAATACTTCATAAATAGCAGAACAAGCAGCAGTCATAAACGTTCGTCATTAAACTACCGCCCATCAGAAACACCTTCTTCATTTAAAACCACTGGTACGCAGTCCCCCATTCAAAATTAAGTCAGCAGTTATGCTTCTATAATTCGTGACCTACTTTACAAAATATGTAACTGCAGAAAAGAATCATCTCATGCACTTTTCTCAGGAAAAAACACCACTATATTCTGTCCGGTAAAGATAAAGCAAAATGTACACAGAAAAAAAAAATTCGTAAAGGTAAATCAACATGAACATCACAAGTTACCTCAAGATACAAAAAAGACTTTCATTATATGTACAAACTATCTTCTTGAAGAAAAAACTGAGTATCTTAGACCCTCAAAATCCAGTCTACTCTCCTATGCCAAGATCTCAAGAGAAAAATTTCCAAACTCAAGGAATAATATAAGAGTATTAAATTTTACTCAGATACTTCACCAGTAAACTCAGAATAATACTAGCTGAATTCAAATTGTTAACAGACGGCTTACCATTCCAGTTTGTCATAGTGCAAATTTATATGCAAGGAAATATTGTGTTTCCACTGTCTCACCAAGTTGGCAGACTACGCTTAGCAAATCCAAAGTAGTTTTCTTCACATAACACAAATCATACGATCATCACTATTCTTTAAAATTCCGTATTAAGTAGATTGACAGCAAGAGATACATTAAAAGAAACACAGATCAGTTGAAGAGTATGAAACAGGGCTGAAAGCTGAAGTAAGAAAATGCACTATAACAGCTGGGTCATCTATGCTATCCACTGCATATTTACAAACACAGTAAACCCCCTAGCTTATTCCCTTTTCTTCAGTTCGATTTTCGATAAATGATGAAGACCTCTTGATTTAAGTGTGCTTATGGTTTCAATTTCCACCGTATTTGCATGTGCGATTGGCTATATGCAATAATGACCTTCTTACACCAAGATAAACTTGCTACATATAACACTTCCGTGCATGGGATAAACGATAAGATTTGATCAACACTATCTTACCTTCCTGCAAACTCTTGATGTCCACTCATGGATTCTGTAGCATTTGTTTTTCTCTGCGGCTTTCTTTACGTATTTTACAGAGGCACACTTTGCAATAGTTTTCCTTAACGGTATATATGACACAAATATACCGGTAAGTTTAACAGGCATAGAAACAAAAGAATTATGTTCCCAGTATGTAATGGGGCTGCTAAATTTAACGGAGTATATGACGCAAATCTAATGGTAAGTTTAAGAGGCAAGTTTAACATTTATAGAAAAGAACGAAATCATGTTCCCAGCATGTAATGGTAGACTGCTAATTTATTTAAAAAATGATTGGAAATGATTCCATTTAAAGATCGATGCCCCTATTTTCGCTTTAGCATATGTTGAAGTAACTTCAAGCCCGTAATTTAACTGCGAGAAAACGTTTGTGATCAAAACCATCATTTTTCTGAACTGGTGAGTGTCCTTTCATACCGTAACTCGCATTCCACTCATTTTGTCCTGCAAGCATATTACGTTGACGGGAGAAGTGGTCAGCAGTTCCATAATTAGTTTGTTCACTGTGATTTACAACATGAGAATGATTGAACCTTCTAGTATCGTTGTAGCAATCAATCTTTTGTTCGATAGTGGCCATCTGTTCCTGCATCTTTCTTACGCCACGTTTATTTGGCAGATTAATCATCATCTGCCCGTCCTTAAAACATTGCAAAGCTTGAAGTTCTTCGGTGCCAGTGAATGGAATCGGCTAAGCATAGTCTGACCTTTTACCTGAATCATTTCTCTTGCGTCAGTCTCTCTGATAATTCTTCCACTCGTTTTGCAAGAGTCATCAACTGATTCTATGTGTTTGAAACTTCGGTGTCAGGCTATAACTGTAACGACTCGAACTTTTCTGCTACCTCCTCTATTCGTAATTCCTGTTGTGGGGTCTGGTGTCTCATCTCAACAACATCAACAGATTGTGCCTGCTCATGTATCGACTTCATGTTATCTAACTTGAGATCCTCACGTCCCTGAATTTTAACCGTTCTGTCATTTCCCCGAAGCTGCGATTTAAATTGTCATTAATCTTAATCCGAAACAATTTGAAGTTCTCTTCCTGTAATTTGAAACTTTATTCCTGTTTACTACTAGATTAGTTGATCGTGCTATTTATCTCGTCACAATATTTTTTTTTATTCTCACCAAGCTGAGCTACTATTAATTGTATAACATTATTGCCGAAGGCCGGAGAGACAAAATTATTTTTCTCTCTAGAAATTGAAACAATACCCGAATCTCTTGTAACAAAATGGGACTGTGTTACGACATTTTGATCGCCTGAATCACGTGTAGCTTCCTGCAGTTCATCACGCATGATCGGCAAATAATAGACTATACTACGATTATTCACAGTACTGTTTGAAAGGTCCCTGACTTCAATATCCCTAGAAGAATTTTCTACACCATGTCTCAAATTATCCGAAACTTCATTTCAAGCTACTTCTTCAGATTAGCCCATTCCTGTCTGTGCTTTAGTATTTATTGCCGTTGTAACAATAAAGAAAATGGCACAAAAATGCCAAACAGTTATCTTAACGCAAATCTGTTAACCTCATTGTTACAAAATAAATACCCAACTAGAAAATTGCTGAAAAAAGTTTTGAATTAACGCGAAGCAGAATGCAAGCAACAAAAATCTATGCAACAATTACTGACCGACTACTATTGCATAAAATTTTGCAAATGCAGTAGTAAGATGAAGCACCTATAACTGAGAAAGCATGTAACGAAACTAAATCCTGACTGGCTTGTCAGGTGAAAAGAGTTTGTAATTATTTTTAAAGGACATAAGGATACTTGTGTGTGACTTTCCGTCTCTGGCAATGAAAGCAGAAATTGGAACAAGAAATTAATAACTCCTCCCACGAACAATAAAGAAATCAATTCTCAGCCGTCTTACTGCGAGTTTTAAGATATCTTCTAACGTCTCATAACAACTGTTCTGCAATGCCCCTATTCGCACAGCAACATTCTAAAATATTTCAAAAAGCAATACAGTTACATATGGAGGTAGCCCATAGACTAATAGCAATAATTCCTGCCATACTTTTGTACATTGAAACTGAATGATCAGGAGAGGTTTGGTCAACTGACCTTCAACGATGTAAAGAAAAGTTAAAGAAACCAACATCTACTTTTAATTTAGTACATTCAGAAAATTCATGATTTACATGCTGACAAAAATTACACAGGCTTTTAATTAATCCACATTGGCAACACAAGAAACACGTTTTTTGACCACTGCAAAAATATGAACATGACTCTGAGTGTATGCAGATATAAATATAACAAAATCCCTCCAGTGCGCAAGCAGTTAACAACTACATGCAGCAAAAAGGCAAGGTACCATCAAATCCTGACTTACGAGATACCAAAGTCTACCGGAGCTACTAGCACGATCACGGCAGACTGCGACCTCTCATGTCGCACCCTGCGTCCGACCACTTCCGACTACCCTCGACTGCTCGCTCGCTACTACTCGCGATCTTACTCGTAATATCTCAGCCTCAAGAGTTTGTTTATGCACACAGTAGAATTATAGACGTCCACTTTCAGTCTCCCTTTTTCTGAGAAATTATCGCTCATTAACAAAAAGATCAGCGCGTGGCATCTTACCAACAAGTATTTGTGTAGTTATTCATTTTATCCAAGGTAAGTTTGGAATCTTTCGTGCAGTTTCAATGATACCACGCAGAATTGTGTAGATGAAGTACGAGGGTAGTTCGATAAGTAACGCAACATCGCAAAGATGACTAAGTAGCGGATGTCAGTTAAGAGAGACTACAGTAATCTGAGCTTTAGTGGAAGTGAAGGGATGGTCATAAAACTATAAGCATTCGCATTTTAGAAGTTGGGAACAGTACAATCAGAGCGGCTGGTGCACGTATTTAGTGGAGGCAACACTGTAACTCCCCTGATGCTAGGAAGTCGCCTCATCCTTTTAGCGCACTAAAACAAAACATATATTTCACAGTCACGGCGGTCTTGGGAAGTTTAACAGCCTTCTTTCGGAACTGGACATGGGCGGTGTGGAAAGACTAGATCTCTTCATTAATGAGGGACAGTGGTCTCACCAAGGTAATATTTTTTATTCCGAAACATGTCATTGCTTAGTGTGAGAAAGATGCCTCGTTAGTCTAAAATCGTCTTTTCTCAGACAAAAGAGATTTTGAGTGGCTGATAGCCAGGGCCGGCCTTAGACATCCAGGTGCCCCGGGCGAGTCGTCCAGTTGGCGCTCTTTATTGTACAAATAGAGAACCTGGCAGTGCTTTGCAACACGGTATTTGACTGTTTTCTAGAAATCGTCTTAAGTGGTTAATGGCGTCGTCTTATGATCATAACATGGTTTTTTCCATCGTAAATTTGACTATTTAATTTTTTTAAAATGGAAATGAAATCCAAATAATCTGAAAGCCCGCTAAGACGCTCCATGTGAGTCTTGTGTAGCCTGTGACGTCAGTCCAGCATGCTGCTGTCGCTGCCGTAACAGTCAGTATAGCAGTGATATATTGTTTGGGCATTCACGTTTTGGGAAATCGTCTAAAAATATTGCGTAGTACTGCACTGTACATCTAAAAAAACTCCAGAAAATTGTTTTTGCGTGTTCCAAACAAAGAAAAGATGCGTAAAATGTGGTTGAAACAGGCTCGTATATTCCAAATATTTCTTTTCTTTTCTGAAGCACCCCTGTACTAAAGCGAACAAAACAAAACAACAATTATTCAAATTGGTCAAGCCATTTCTTTGTTTTGGTGAGACTAACACACAACAATTGATTTTTATATATAGGAGGTAATATGTATAACGAAAAAACACTAATTTTAAATTGGGTACCATATTTTTATTGAATTTAATATAACTGTAAGCCATAAACCTATATTTTCTGTCAGTCATCTGAACACAAAACATATTACACCTAATGAAAAACAATTATAAACAACTAAAATTTTACTTTTCTCGCTTTTCTGTCGGCAAAGTCTCTGATCAGATTAGCAAAGTCCAGGTTCTCTGCAACTTCATTTTCAATGGACAGTGAGGCCAAACTGGTTAGTCTTGTTTGAGACATAGTAGACCGCAAGTACGTTTTTATCAACTTCAGTTTGGAAAAACTGCGTTCGCCGCTTGCGACAGTCACTGGTATTGTTAGCAAAATACGTAACGTTATCCAGATGTTGGGATATAACTCTTGAAGATTATGCTTTTTTATTAACTTTAAGGCTTCAATAGGCGTTGCCTGGCTGTCTTCGAGATAGAGTTGCAGGCCTAAAATTTCCATCAATATCGACCACAGATGTCATGTGTTGATTTTGACTTGGAGAAATATCAGAGGATTGATGCAAAGATGTACTGCGCTGGTCAATTTGATCACTTTCAATAGGTGATTGTATATTTTTTGTGTATAATTGTTCACAGTGTGAAGAAATATTTGCTGATACATGGACTTTTGATTCAATATCTGAAGTATTTGCCCTAGAATTTCCTTTAAGGCACTTATAAATATTCATGTGCTTTTTAGTTTCTTCAAGAACTTTTTCTTTTTCAGCTTTTCTTTTCCGATTTTCTGAACCAGAAAGCTTCTTTTTAATCATTTCCTTCTCTTCTGGCATGAATTAATAATTTGACAAATTATTGCTTGGACACTGCTCTATTTCGCGATCACAATATTCGATTATTCAGCCACGAAAACATGACCGCTGCCTCCGACTCTTACTGACAATTACTGACATGCGGGTGCAAATCGTAGCGCTGCCAACATATGGAGTCTAACAAACATTGTGTGGCGCTGTATTATTTCATTACGTTAGCGGAGAATTCTCTATGTATGCAGTGCACGCATTGCATGATCTATTAATTAATGTACATGAGTCATTAAGTCACAAATATTCGATATAAATACATTCGTATTAATTAAATCATAATGTAATGTATATTTCACAGTCTGTATTTTCTTTTATTTGGAGCGACCGGTAGATACTGTTGTGAACGAGAGATGGTGCGGCTGCATGGGCTCTTCCTTGTTGCGGTTCTTGAAACAAATAAGAGAGGCGCTTTGGTAGAGCCCGTGCTAGCCCGCGTCAAACATGAATGGTTGCAGACAATACGAAGATTGCATTCAGCATGATTTCTCTTCTGCTACCCCAAATTCATCGCGCATTCGTGAGATTAGCGACGTATGTTGAATGAGACTGAATAATATTTTAGTTTCGCGAAATGGGTGATTGTGTAAAGTGTAATTTTTTTTTTTTTTTTTTTTTTTTACGTGCGTCTAGTACGTGGCGCCCCTTGGGCCCCGGCGTCCTGGGCGACCGCCCGGGTCGCCCCACCCAAAGCCGGCACTGCTGATAGCTCCACTCAGGATGTACAAAGCAGAAACTTGTTCCCCCGGCGTGGGAACCCTGGAGCTCTGTCTGCATTGGCTACCAGTCCAGCATTACAGTCGAGAGGCAAGATTCAGTGAGAGATTGGTTTGTACAATGTGGAGGCGGTTTTTTTCTGCTAATTCGGCTTGTGTATGAGGGTTGGAGGAAGGTGTTTTAGGTTTTTTGGCTTTTACATCTTCTAATCCTCCCTGGTGGAGAACATCAGGTCATCCTCTAGTGATTGAGAATTGTGGTATGCAGCATGTGGTGGACTAAGGACCAGTGTTAATTTCCAACATTACAAACAGTAGAACCGCTTAATATCTCGGACATTTTGCGTGTCATGTCGGAGAACTTAATCGTCCGAGTCGTCCGTCTGACGTTTGACAATTCCAGTCATATTGGTTGGCCAGACCAGTGAATGGGTGCACCTCGTACTGAAACCTGCCGGGATTTCAGGGCTCTGATAGGGAAATTTCTCACGTTCTGTTAATCAGAACGCCAGTCAATGAAGTTTGCAAGTTTTTATGGTCGAGTCAAATTATTACGTCTGCCGTCGCGCACCGCCCCTCTCTTACAGCATGTTGTTTTTCTGTTGCCTCTTGAATCAAGGTGAAAGGGTAAAGCATTGCTGTATCGGAATAAGTTTTTTTAAATGAAATTCAACGCTTGCTGTTCTCCGTGAAACATAGTTTCTGGTGTGCCTGGTTGCAGTTGAATCCAATTGAATAGAATCTGGTCCATTCATTGAGCCGTGGTAAAAACTGCTGTTTTGAAGAGCGCGCCGCAGAGCGTAGTGTAATGCAGTCGCTCTCCTTTTCTGGCGGTGGCGCCGCTGTGGCAATCGCAGCTTTGGTTTCTCCCTTTGGTGGGAAATGGGGAAAGGTTGCCTGCTCACGTGCTTATTTAAGGGGCGCTACGAGTTCGCCAGTCAGTCAGTCGCAGGCAGTCTGAGTCAGTCTCTCGTCCCCAGCTTGCTAGTCTGTCTCTCGTTTGCATTTGTTAGGCAGTTAGTGTCTGTCTGTCGTTAGGAGTCAACCCGGTTGATTGGTCGCGCACATCTGAGGCTGCGCGTTAGGCCGCCACTCTGCTCGAGTTTGCTCAGGCAACGGTCATTGGCGGTTGTATAGATCGGTTGTTCGGCACACTGAGACACAAGATGACTTGTCCGTCTTGAGCGTCGGCGCATGTGAGGATCCACTTGAGTCCAGTGGGCCGCGCCGTATAGCTTTGCGGGCGACACGAGAGCAACAGGAGTCAATCCACGACATCGGTCTGGCCGGTGCAAGCTGCGACGCCGTGAGACGGGAGATCGGTACGCCTTATTGCGTCCCTTGAAGCGGCTGGCAGCTGGCGGTTCGGGAGAGCGTTTTCGGGGTGCTGCGCCATGTCTTCGCCAGATATCGCAGTTTATTAGAGGTTTGTGATATGTTGTTTCATGTACTTGTTAAATTGTACTTGTTTTCTTGGTGACGTCACCAGCCGCTTTGTTTTCGCGTCGTCCCACCATTCTTCTCCGTTTGCCCACCAGCGGGAAGGTGGTTATTTATGAATTGTGTGTTCCGTTTTTCCCTTGTGGAGTAGTGGCGGGTTAGAGCAACCTGCGGTTCGGGTTGTTCGGTAATTTCCCTATCAATCTGCCGTACGTTAATTGCTGCCTCTGTCATGTTTGTCGGATTCGGTGTGTAAACGTGTTTATTGCCTGAAGTATAACGGCCTATTTCTTGAAATATGTTTTTATCTTGCCTGTCATCTTGAGAGGCGGTCTATGTGTACTGTAGAGCATGTTTCGCCAACCTTGTATAATTTTATGTACGACTGCATTTCATGGGCTTTTATTTAAAAGTTCATTTTAGTATATAAAGTTGCCACCCTTCCACCGTAAGGTTTTTCTTAGAAGTTAAAATCAAGTTGCACCTTCGGTGGCAAGTTAATATTTCAATTTTAGTGTTTTGTACCATTTCCATCCCTCCTACGGGGTTCATAGTTTGTGAGCTTGTGCGAATTGTTAAAACTTTATTTTAAGGTAATCTGGTGTGTTGCAGATTTGCACCAGTGTAGTCCTTCAGAGGTTGTTGTGAGAGGTCGTGACTACGGCCGTGTCAAAAGCGAGCGGCAAGGTTCTCAGCCCGAAAGCTCATACACTTAAAAATTTGTTTCTTTCTGCCTCTGAATAGATTGTAACTTCATATTTAGAGGGTACGTTCTGCTTATAATTTTATATGTGTTTCTTAAAAATAAAGGCTTTTAGGAACAAAATTCCCATTTGTTAAAAGCAAATTTTAGTTTCATTTCATCAGTTACTCCCTGGCAACTACTTCCACGCTCACATAGTGTGATTAAATGTGTTAATGTTCTTGATGAATCGCTAGTAAATAAAGTAAATTCTTAAGAAAAAGTTATGAAAGTAAATTCACGATTCATTCATTCATATGACTGCACTGTAAAACGGATTGATTCAGGAGAGAACTTGTATAGTTTCCATCCCAATGAATGCTTTTCCAATCAAGCACCGTTCCATTCGTGGTTTATGGTTCTCGTTTGTTTTGTAAGGTAATCAGCTCGATTGTAGTTATAGAAAGATAAATAAAATCTTTTCATTATTTTTTTAAACATAAATACGCCACTGTTCTCACTCATCCTCACGCAGTCATTCACTGTCAGTATATTATTGTGGTGATGCCTGTGAACACCAGCTACTGAGAATCAAGTCGTGTTAAACTTGGTATCTTGATGATTAATTTGAATTCTAAAAATGAGCACAAACTAAGGCAGCAAAAGTTCCATGAGTAGATTCACTAATTTCTTATGTAAAAATTAAGGGTGTAGCTTATGATTTGAAGATTGTTGAGAAGATAATACTTACCTACATGTAAAGATAATAACATTTAGCGTCACTTGGACACATGCTGTATTTCTGATAAAGCTACCGCTCGCACACTTTCACAGGTCCCCACATTCATTTGATCGTCCTAAAGCACTTTCTTTTTAGGACCACCTGGAGCGGGCGAGTGTTCCATACCATGTGGCGCCTGCTGGTGAATGAGGCTTCTGGAATCAATTGTACCGATAGACGCTGCCACTGTGTCATCTTCCTCCAATATCACATCCCAATCCTGTTCTTCAGCTGACAATCACCCCTTCTTGTGCTGCTTGGGTGACTTTTGCTTGTGGGTCCACGACTCAACATCCATCAGAGGGCGGGGCTTGGCACGGCCCTCGGGAAACCCTGTTTCCAGTCCTGACAAAGATGGAAGCAAGGAGCCCCCGCCGCCACGATATGCAGAGCATGTTTGGCCAACCTTGTATAATTTTATGTAAGACTGCATTTCATGGGCTTTTATTTAAATGGTCATTTTAGTATATAAAGTTGCCACCCTTCCACCGTAAGACTTTTCTTAGAGGTTACAATCAATTTGCACTTTCGGTGGCAAGTTAATATTTCAATTTTAGTGTTTCGCCGTCGGTACTGGATCTCCAACAGAACTCTTAGTGCCTTGAGGTCGTATCAGTTTTTGATAATCCATTATATCATTTCGTGCCGCCTCCACATACGTTAGCCAGAGCGACATCATCGTGGATCGCTGGGAAAGTTCAGTGTGGGTCACCAGGACAAAGCGTCTCAGCAGACTCTAAGATCTGACATGGTCCTCCTGGCTCCAGTCCTCTGTCGTCCATCGTTTGTAATAATTGCGTGGCAACTGCCTACGAAAACATAAATGGAACGTGCCTCTTAAGTTCTTTGCGTAGATGGCGCGTCCTGCTCAGTACAGGTACGTTTCAAAGATATTCCATCTCTTTTCTGTGCCATATCGTGATTCAAAGACGGGGAGACGAGGTTGGCGGGGATTCGAATGACAGCCCAAAGATGCAACCCCAGATCAAGATGGTCAACTACTACCATGGTCACATTACCGCCAGACTGTCAGAAACGGAAGCAGTCGATGGATCGTTGAAGGCGCCTGTTACAGGCCGCTTCGTCAATCAGACTGAGGTATACTTTGTCGTATACAATAAACAAATTGATGCTTATCAGTTCTTGCTGTTCTCTGTGCCTCCCGTCTCGAAGAAATCGTTCAGTTTCATGGGCCTTCGGTCTTGTGTACGACGCGTTAAACATGAGTATGATTAGAGCTTGCCCGCATCTCGTGGTCGTGCGGTAGCGTTCTCGCTTCCCACGCCCGGGTTCCCGGGTTCGATTCCCGGCGGGGTCAGGGATTTTCTCTGCCTCGTGATGGCTGGGTGTTGTGTGATGTCCTTAGGTTAGTTAAGTTTAAGTAGTTCTAAATTCTAGGAGACTGATGACCGTAGATGTTAAGTCCCATAGTGCTCAGAGCCATTTGAACCATTTTTTTTGATTAGAGCTTGTTGATAAGATAATGCCATGGCTGGACGTTACTGTAAGTCAATACAAAGACGCACGACCGCGCGCTAGCGAGTAAACAAGCACGGCTGCAGAGAACGCTGCTCGGTGCGCGATCCCGTCCGGGCAGTGTCACGGCTGAAAGCCGACTGCCCTTGGACCACAGGTGTTATTCTGAAGCTTACTAGTGCATTAAAATGTTGACTCCATGCAGCCCTTTTTGCCAGTGCGCCAGTATCAGCAACACGTCCGAAGGGTTCCGTATGTGATGTTGGTACCTGGGATCATAAGAGTTAAATAACTATATTCCTCTGTGTAGAAAGGGCGTTCAAAAAGTTTTGCACAGGCATCTCTAACTTTTTTTTTCACGGGGAGAATGAAATTTTATGTGATCATTCTTGCAAGATTTAGCAATAAGTTGGTGTATAAAAGTATTTTGTTTTATTTACAGGTAAGCCATAATGGGCCGTGAATTAGATGTCACGTTACGACAACTGTCGGTGATGGAGTTCCTCTTCAAGACCGGCGATGACTCTGCCACATCGATTCACAGAAAGTTGATCCCTGTATATGGAGAGGACATAGTGGATCGCAGCAGTATCCAGCGGTGGTTGCAGAGCTTTAAAGAAGGTGAGTTCTCTCTCTACTGGACAGTCCACGATGCGGTAGATCTTTAACGGCAGTGAGTGCTGTGAATAAGACCATTGATCAAACCATTCAAAATGACAGATGTGTGACGACATGGCAGCTTGCTGAAATGCCTCGTTTGTCGTGGGGTAGTGTGATATCACTGCTACAGTCACTAGGGTACAGAAAAATTTGTGCACGTCGGATGCCTAGACCATTGACAAGAGATATGAAAACGATGAGAAAGAATGTGTGCCAGGGTCTGAAGAGTAGAAACAGGTTTTGACGGCGTCTTACCCAGGATGAAACATGTTTGTTTTTGTCCGAAACTGAGAGCAAAACCCAATCCATGGAGTGGCGTCATCCGAGTTCCACTCGGAAGAAGGAACTAAGAGTTTCACGAGCAGCAGGCCGAAAGGTGATGGCCTCCTCCTTCTGGAATCAGTGTGGTGTCATTTTCATTGACTTTTTGGAAACTAGCTCCACAATTAACCAGGATCACTACTGTTTGTCATTGGACCAACTGCGACGTGCCTTCAAGACCCACTGACCAGAGCTTCAGGGTCAGCATATCAGACTACACAATGACAATGCCAAACCCCATACAGCCTTTATGCTGCATGAGAAAATCAGGAAAAGGGGTTGGAAAATGGTTCCTCATGCTTCCTACAGTCCGGACTTGGCTCCATCTTTTACTCTTTGGTCACCTGGAGGCCCATCTGCGCTTTAAAACATTTGATAATGAGATATACCTTTTCCCTGTGTCAAGCGAAGGTCCAAAAGTCGATCCCCAGAAATTTACCAAAGTGCATTTACATAATGCAAAGAACGTTGTGTCACATGCGTCACAGCTGGTGGTGGCTACATTGAGTAAGCTGAACGTATAACTAAATGTTTCATGTATGTTAAAAAATTTCCTTCTCCTTCTGCAAAAAATAAAAAAAAATAGAGACGACTGTGCAAAACGTTTTGAACGCCCTTTCTACTAAAGCAGTAACTGGTGTACGTATTCCGACACAGGATAATTAACACTCTGATATTCCTCAAAGACGGCGGTATTATACCTATAATAATTGAATATTTCCTTACCTATTTGTGGAATATGTGTGGGGGATCAGAGTATTACATCCTTCCACACATTATTCAAAACTGATTACGGACTGCTTAGGTATTATTAGCATTCGATTGTTTCTTGAAGCTGCAGAGTGTAAAGTTAATTAGAAATCAGCCAATAAGGAATTTATTTCGTGTTTAGAAACTAAGGTCACTGAGTATTAGTAATAAAAAGTTTACAAAAATTCGTACGCTTTAACTTCACTGCCTATTCTCAGTATTCGTCATGTATATGATGTCACAAGGTGCCGTAATTATGAGAGAATTAATTCCTTTAATTACGGGAATAGTCTAGCGCCTTCCACAATTATTACTTGAGTGCTTTTGCATTGCTCACGACAATCACTTGAGTATCAACTCGCATGCCGATCATATTAGATACTTGTTCCCAGAAGCTGCTTTCCATCGCGAAACATTTATTTTTGTTGATTAATTCTCGTGTCATGACTGATAGCTTTGTGTATGAGTAAAAGAGCGGCATACGGGCATCTCAAGTGCGCATTTGTGAGCCGGCTAGTTACCGGCTTGTTGCAGAACTGGTTGTTGAATAAAACGTTCTCAGTTTTGAAGCCGCGTCAAGTAGAATAAAATCTTCGAGGTTTCGATGACCATCTCTGCCATCGTCGTCAGGAGGTCACTGACTACCGGGACTGCTACTGTTTCTCGCTTAAATAGGCATGATGACAACATGAGCAGCCAATCACATAGACCCAATGTGACGCGCGCGCGCGCGCTCCAGTAAATCTACCCGGGCAGCTAGCGGAGCTGTTGCCCGTGGCAGCACCAGTGACGTCAGGTGGCGCCAGGGGCAGGCGCCACGTTTGAAACTGCCGCTCCAGCGTCGCGCATCTGTCTTCGCCTTCTTTAGATGCCCAATGTGGTGTCACCGCCAGACACCACACTTACTAGGTGGTAGCCTTTAAATCGGCCGCGGTCCCGTAGTATACGTCGGACCCGCGTGTCGCCACTATCAGTGATTGCAGACCGAGCGCCGCCACACGGCAGGTCTAGAGAGACTTCCTAGCACTCTCCCCAGTTGCACAGCCGACTTTGCTAGCGATGGTTCACTGACTTCTACGCTCTCATTTGCCGAGACCATAGTTAGCATAGCCTTCAGCTACGTTATTTGCTACGACCTAGCCAGGCGCCAGTATCCGTACTATTGATATTGTGAATCATGTACCATAAAGAGCGACGTTCTCCATTAATGGATTAAAGTTGAGTATTCCACCAGCTACGTCCGTTTTTCTCAATTCTAATTCCCTTGTAATGTTCCAGAACTCATGCCAGCCTGCGTGAGCTGAGACGCGTGCATTTCGGCCTCCTTTAGAAAAACACGGTTGGCTCTCCTGCCAACCACAACACCCTACGCCCGCCCCCATGCCGTGCTGAGTGTGTACCCCTGGTCTCTGTTGAAGTTGTTGTTGTTTAAAGGAATCTCGGTCGCTGCCTTTATAACGGAGTCCCAATATCTAGAAGCATGAGGCAACACTTTTGTATTTTCGAACTGTATTTTATGTCCATTTTCTAGACAATGCTCCGCTATGGCGACTTGTCAAGCTCCCTTTGTTTTATATGGCACTAGTGCTCAGTACAACGCTCCGCAACCGTGCGAATTGTCTGTCCAATGTACATGCTGCCACATTCACAGGGTACACGATACACACCGGACACTCTAAGAGCAAAGTCGTCTTTAACAGGGCGCAACATATCTCGTGTCTTGGGGCCGGGCCGGATCATTGGTCTTAACCCATGTCTCTGCAGCAGTAGTCCTAACTTGCTGCCAGTTGCTCCACAGTATGGCAGGAATGCAGTCCGTTTGGCATCTTCTACTGATACACCAGGTGTCTTTCGTCGGCGGCCCTTGAAAGCGTTTGCTATATCCCTTTTGCTGTGTCCATTTTCCCCAAGAACACGTTTTAAGTTCTACAATTTAGACTGTAGGTTGTCTTCGTCAGAGATAATCTTAGATCTATGAACCAACGTATGAAGACCGCTTTCTTGTGTACAGGGTGTGGAAACTATTGGCGTTCAAGTACCGATCAGTGTGTGTTGGTTTCCGGAACACTGAATGGTCAAGCTGGCCTCCGGCCTTCTGCTCAACGAAAACATCCAAGAATGGTAACCTGCCGTCCTTCTCCATCTCGATAGCAAATCTAATGTTGGGATGAACACCATTCATGTGATCGACGAACTGCTGTGGAGAGTCTTCACCATGAGGCCATATCAGGAAAGTGTCATTAACGTATCGTAGTAATACGGCAGTAATGTCGCAGTTTGCAGAGCCTGCTCCTCAAGGTGCTCCATGAAGAAATTTGCGACTGATAGAGACAGTGGTGATCCAATGGTTCTGCCGTCCGTCATCTCATAATATTCATCGCAGTGCAAAAAGTACGTTGTCGTTAGGACGTGACGAAACAACTTAATCATTCCAGATGGAAAATGATGGGCCAAAAGATCGAGCGTATCTTGTATTGGTACTCTCGTAAAATGTGACACAACGTCCAAACTAACCATTAGTTCGTTTGGGCCTATATTCATTCTCATGAGGGTCCAGGAAATTTCTGCGAGTTGGCAGCATGGTGTTTGCAATGTCCCAATTTTGGTGCTAATAATCCGGCCAGATGTTTAACAAGTTTGTAGGTGGGTGAACTGATAGCACTAACAATGGGCCTCAGAGGAACACTTTCCTTACGTATCTTTGGTAATCCATAAAGCGTGGGAGGTCTGGCTGCACGAGGCGTTCATTTCTTCGCCACTTCGTCTGTTAAACCAGAATCCTTTAATAACTTCCCTGTCTTTCTGACAACGGCCTGTATGGGATCACGTGGCGTCTTCTAATAAATGTAGCATCTTCAAAGTTCAGAACCTCGGTGGCATTCCCTTTGTCGGCTGGCAAGAGAACCAAGTCTTCAGTCAGTGAACTCCTGACAACGATGGCTGAGATGGTCATTGAAAGCTCAAGGATTTTATTCGAATTCACGCTGCTTGAAAACCGAGAACATTTTACTCATGTATGCCGTCGCGCAAGACTACGAGGACGCAGAACTGGTTGTTGCTAAAGGCAATGAGATTAATCAAAAACAGATCCCGAACGTTTAAAAGCAGAGCTTATTGATTATAACAGACGGGAGGGGTAGCCCATCACGTGTTCGATCCCGCCCAGGATATATGTAGATAGAACACACAAGACGATAGTAATTCAAGTGTTCGTCCCTGCACAGGAAATGTAGGTGACTGATAAGCGATTGTCATGTTTGTGGTCGATTTTCTACGGGAATATACTGATGTGATCGACATGCTTTAGCTATTCAAAGTATCTGTATGGAAGCGATCAACTTATAATCACGCGTGCACCCTTTCCGTTAGCATTAAAATCCGAAATATTAGGAAACAGGAGTCTGCAAATAATTAACATAACCGCCGAAGGGCGTACCCAGCTTACAAACTTTCCTGAAATAGCAACCTTTTAAAACTAAATAGTAAATTAGTTAAAATTATAAACTTAAATACATAAATAGTGATTGATCTTTTTCCTTTCTCAGTTAACAATTCTGCTTGAATGACGGCGTTTAGCAGTATTTTTGCGGGTGTGAATGTGAATTTTGATGAAAAATTACGCTATATTTTTTGCTCATCATTGTATCGATAGATTTCAGTATTCATTTCTTCCCCTGGAATTATATTCTGTATGCCTCATGTTTTGTTGAGATGCGTTATTTTTTGCTTTCTAAGATGGTGTTCATAATTTATCTCCGTAAGTGTCTACAATTTTTCTATGAATTTTTCTTCTGTTTAGACTACGTTTCATTCTTCACCGCAGAAGTAGAGTTTACCAGAGTGCGGACAAATGCGACATGTGCCATTTCCATTCTGTATTGTAGATCATTTGATATTGTTCTAGAACACTCCAAAGCAATCGTTATCAGTACACAATATTTGCAAAACCTCGAGAGCATCACGAAAAAATCTCACTTTACTTCTCTTGAAAAATATATTGATGTAAGAGAGGGAGATAATGGTCTGTTGACCAACACAATATGATATTGATCATGTCTCCAATAGGTACACACCAAAAAACAGCTGCCATTACACATCCACCATGCTGTACAACGAGCGAACCAAGGCTAGCGTGAGACACCAGTCTCAGTTACTGGCAGTAGGTGGTATAAGCCTTTTTTGTCGGAAGAATAAGTTACCAGCAGTCCTGCCAACATATAGGACGATAGAAGTCTCACAGGTAGCGAAGTACCCTGTCCAACGCTTCACATGTTACGGCAAGCATTACTCTCGTGAATCCGCTCATGCTGTGTATTAGATTTGCCACCTTTTTTCGGAGGAACATGGGGCGCCCGACACTTGCGGTGAATGTATCCTGAGGTGTATCGAAGCAAGAAGCATATCACGTATGGCGTACGCAAACCAAGATGTACAGGTTGTGTGTGTTTGTATGTTTGTGTATTTGTGTCGGAGCCGCCGTTATGCACCGGTCGCAGGCTGCAGCGGTGTGCTGCGGGATGCCTGCACGGCAGGCGGAGCAGAAGAGACGGCAGACGGAGCGAGCCGCGAGCATCAATCTCCGTTATGTGCGGACCGTGGATTGGAAGCCGCGCTGCAATCTGGCCGGCCGCCGGATTACAGGCCACCCCCACCACCCCCACCACCCCCACCCCCCTTTACTCCCACCCATCTCCCTCTACAGTCTCCACACAAAGCGGCCATCTGCTGCCACCAGTACCCGAATTCGGCGTAGCTTCATTCCTCGCTTCTTACCTCTCCAACAACGTCATAATACCCAGAGACATACGTTCGTCGCTAACGTTTCGTCTTCTAAAGCTGGAGTCATCATCAGAGTCTTTAAATACGCAATTAACAGTTTGAAACTTGAGCTGCACCAAGGTCTTTACAGTATATGCTGATGTATCCAGCATTACAAGACGAAACTTTCGGGGCTGAGATGTGCCTTGGGTCAGGGCCTAATTAATTAAAGACGTAACTAACGACAGTGAAAGCTGGCAATGTGTACTCATAACCAGAACATATACTCAATCTTCCAAGAGAATGGTCAATATTCAAGGACCAAGATAACAACAATAATTTGAAGCAAAATACTTCAAGCAAACAAATGCCGTAGACAAAATGTTTTCCGAAATAGTATATAGAATAATTTTCTGTATTATTAAGTATCAAACATAGGCTTTAATCTGAGGAAGAAATTTCTGAGAGTGTAAGTTTGCAGCACAGCATTGTATGGTAGTGAATCAGGAATAGATTCCATGGAACAAGAGGAAGCTTATACAGGGGGAAAACCGCAGAGGAAGACAGTCAATGGAATATAGGATATCAATAATTAAAATTCCTGTTTCAAGACGCTGTAGATACAGGACTACTGTTCAGAACAACGTCAAATCTGAAAAGCGTATAACTGACAATGGGAGAAATGTCATGGAAGAAAACAAATTTAACAAAAATTTGACCAGCACTTGGCCTTTACGGGTCACTATATGCATACGAACAGATGCGTGACACATGACTGTTCCTCAGTTTGCGTC
The DNA here is from genome assembly GCF_023897955.1 of Schistocerca gregaria. NCBI lineage: Eukaryota > Metazoa > Arthropoda > Insecta > Orthoptera > Acrididae > Schistocerca > Schistocerca gregaria. The sequence continues at coordinate 151,145,219 of NC_064925.1, forward strand.
CGATAATGATGATAGTGGTTTATGATGGAGGGAGCTGAACAGCAAGATCATCAGTGCCTTGCATTAATGTTATACGGAAGAAGATTTTCACAATATGTGGAGGAATATCAATAAACTGGAAAACTACGTGTGATCTCACCACAGGAAACGTAAAGCAACCCTAAGAAGGTGAGGCTCAGAAAAGCCCGTAATAAAACCCCAACGCGACGCAGTGCGATGACTGAATAGAATTACGAGTAAAATACCTGTAAAGATGCTGGTATAAAAGGGACAAACAACCGTGGCTGGATGACGACTAAGAAATAATACGTGACCCAGCCACTCTGTGACACATTAAGATCTCACAACCAGGATTCCTTTAAACAACAACAACTTCAACAGAGACCAGGGGTACACGACTCAGCAGGGCATGGGGTGCGGACATCACACAAAATCTTAAGACACGAACAACACTCGCCTCGTTATCAGTTATAATAGAGGGAAAGTCCTATGGGAGACGCAATTCATCCCTAAAGTCGTCATATAAAACACACTCACTTAAAATATGTCGTGTTGACAGCTGGCTCCTGCATCTCTGACATACTGGGGTCTTCTCCCGACGTAAGAGGAAGTTATGCGTCAATGGATAATGTCCCACTTTCAGCCAAGTAAGAGCTACTTCTTCACACTGTCGCTAGCGGAAGGAGGTAATACAAGGTTGCAATGAAGACTTAATGGAACGCTGTTTATTATTCCTCACTTCCAGCCACTGAGACGCCCAACAAAATATGGCACTCCTGGTCACAAATGAAGTGACAGCTCGCAGAATGACTGAACAGCGAGCAGGAGGAGGAAAGAAGCAAGCCTCCTTGACGGTAGCGTCAGCGAGTGCATTGCCCTGGATGCCTATGTGTCTTGGAACCGAGCAAAAAATGATTTCCTTGTTTTGCCTGTGCAAGAGAAGGAGAGCGTAACTGTACCTGTTGCACCATCGGATCTGCTGGGTACATCTGTCCAACAGCGAGAAGGGCACTTTGAGAATCACAGAAGATTATAAATTTATTGTCACGACACCGTCTCATGTGGTGCATTGCACTCAGGATAGCAAACAGTTCCGCTATGGGAGCCCTATCCTGAGGACAATATCGGGGAACACGACAGAACAGCCGAATAAATCTCCCTGCTTAGAACCATTGTGTAGATAGTAATAAAATCTGGGTGGCTATGTTAAATCTCCTTAAATTTAAGTGTAAAAGCCTAGTTTGGGGTTCAGTGCTTCTTGTAAGCAATCAGTTCTAAAAGCAATCTGGGCCTTGGTAGTATTCAGGGGGATGCCCTACTCCACCCCTGGCTTTGGACCTTAATGCCACCAACCTGTAATAATTCAAGGCTCTCCCGTTTGCATCAGACTTTCTCCATGCAGGATCTGGTAAAGTTCTTTTACAAGAACAGTGACTGTATGCCAGCAGTACTGCAGGAGTTCTTGACACTCGAGGGTATTAAAGAAGGCATTGGTCCAATCTCTGCTAAGGATCTAGAGAAAACGACTATTAAACTGGAAAAGACTGCCTCTTCTGAAGCGTAATGTGCCAGCGGGAGGAAAACATTTGGTAGATGTTGTCATTTTAGAAGGGCGAACGACAGGACCGAGTTACTTGCATTATTTCGAAAATTCGTGTGTTGAAAATCTTGAGGACATTCCTTTGACCACCAAAGTCTTGAGACCTAACACTATTAGGCTTTTCTTTCTGGGTTTGGTTGAAATCTGAAGTGTAGAAATGAAATGTGAATACCCCAGATGAATTTCTTAGTCGCATCATAAACGCTGCTGCTGGTATTTGGGAACATGCAAAGACACTCAGACAAGCAAAAAAATGGTTCAAATAGCTCTGAGCACTAAGGGACTTAACTTCTGAGGTCATCACTCCCCTAGAACTGAGAACTACGTAAACTAAACTAACCTAAGGATATCACACACATCCATGCCCGAGGCAGGATTCGAACCTGCGACCGTAGCGGTCGCGCGGTTCCAGACTGTAGCACCTAGAACAGCTTGGCCACTCCGACCGGCTCAGACAAGCAACTCAAGTTTGCCAGATACTGCACAAATGCTTTGAAGCTGGCAGTTGGGTTTTCGAACATTTCTTGTGAACTGTGCAGTGGCTGTCATGTGACGCATTCGGTAACACTTTGAGGTGAGTGTGTGTACAGCACATATCTTTCGATAGATAATTTGTGAAACACGTGTTACAATATTTACTAACTCGAAGTGCGTAAGTTGGTAAACATGATTTTACTTTCTTTCCTGAGCCAGTCTTCTGTTATTATGCAGCTCGGCACAAATTCCTCTCCAGTGCAAATCTTTTCGTCTCAGAGTAGCAAATGACACCTAGGTCCTCAATTATTTTCCGGATGAACAGGAGGTTTTTAATTACAGCTACAGCTTTAAAACGCTGCGTAAAGAAAGCCACTGCTCCGAATGACGCCAAATTTGAACTGCATATTATTATATTATTGACACAGTGGGAATCGTCATGGAACAAAAAATTTTAACAATAGGTGGCGCTGTAAACGTATTAAAATAAATGGGGTCGGATACAAATGACAGATGAATCATAATACGACAGCTGTGGTTTGAGCTGCACTTTACACCATTCGTATTGTTCGATGTGCATGATTTCATAAGTTCGGCTGTCAAATGTTGTGGCAGTGTTAGTTAGATAAGCCCATCCACCACGGCGAGGTAGTACCACATCGGATGGGAAAAAATGGCGTTTAATTGTCCTAAGCCTAAAAACTACATAAAAAAGAAAATTAGATCGGTTTCTAAACGTCGTGAGGAAGCTCAAGTGATATTTAATATATAGGACACCGTTTCCTTTCACAAGTTGAAGTCGACAAGGATCACGTTCCACAACAGATTGCCGGCCGGGGTGGCCGAGCGGTTCTAGGCGCTACAGAATGGAACCGCGCGACCGCTACGGTCGTAGATTTGAATCCTGCCTCGGGCATGGATACGTGTTATGTCCTTAGGTTAGTTATGTTTAAGTAGTTCTAAGTTCTAGGGGACTGATGACCTCAGATGTTAAGTCCAATAGTTCTCAGAGCGATTTAAACCACAACAGATCCGAGTGTTGGCATCTCGGGAGTCACGTTCAGAATGCGTTGCGCAATGCGTGCCACTAATTGAGCCTCGTCCGTCATGGTAGCACTGAACAAAATATCTTTCAGATAACCCCACAGCCAGCAGTCACATGGATTAAGATAAGATGACGAGGAGGACCAGGCTGTAGGGAAGTACTGCAGATAATTCTAGCATTTCCGAAATGTCTCTGTAGCAGCCGCTTCAATGCCTTTGCAATGTGTGGAAGAGCGCCATTCTGCATAAAAGTGATCCTACCCATACATCCTCACTGTTTCAGCATTTCAATGACGTTGGTGGGCAAAATACTCTGATAGCATTTACGAATGACGGTACAGAAAACAGGATCACCTCCTAGAAAAAACACGGCCTGTGTTAAACAATGACGTCAATCCTCGTCACTGAGCTACTCTTACAGAATGAAGGCGAGGTCATCGGTCCCATCGGATTAAGGGAGGATGCGGAAGGAAGTCGGCCGTAACCCCTTTGAAGGAACCATCCGGAAATTTGCCTGAAACGTTTTAGGGAAATCACGGAAAACCTAAATCAGGATGACTGGACGCGGCTCTGAATCGTCGTCTTCTCGAATGCGACTCCCGTGTGCTAACCATTGCGCCACCTAGATAGGTACAGAATAAAGTGTTACCACTTGATACACGTGCGGACTTTCCATTGCCCATATTCTACGATTCTGTGTACCGAGTTGTCCTTGAAGATTGTTATGGGCTTCGTCTCCACTCAGAATACTATTCATCTACATCTACATCTACATAGGTACTTCGCAAGCCACCGTTCGATGAATGGTGGAGGGTACCCTGTACCACTGCTAGTCATTTTCTTTCCTGTTCACTCGCAAATAGAGCAGGGGAAGAATGACTGTCTGTATGCCTCCGTATTCTCTTGTCTTATGTTCGTGGTCATTACGCGGAATGTATGTTGGCGGCGATAGAATCGTTTGGTAGCCTGCTTTAAATGTCGGTTCTCTAAATTTCCTCAATATAGTATCTCGAAAAGAACGTCTCCTTGCCTCCACGGACTCCCATTTGAGTCGCTGATCATCGCCGTAACAGTTACGTGTTGTTCGAACCTGCTGGTAAATCTAGCAGCCCGTTTCTGAACGGCTTCGATTGCACTCATTGTCTACTTCCAAGAGAGCAAGAAATTCAACGAACGTTTGTCCTGATGGGCGCCTTCAGTAGTGCTGTGGCCTCATGTTCGACAAACGTCGCAGACACCTTACTCAGCTGCGAGCAAGCCAAACGTTCGCTGTAGAATTTCTTTCCCCCATGGAACATTCCGTGTACGAACTAAGCCCATTTCCGTCTCCTGAGAGATGACAATACGTCAAACTGAAGAGTATGGGCAACGGAAACTCCGCACGCATATCAGGCGGTAGCACTTTATTCTGAAAACATGACTGAGTGGCGTCGTTTATCGAGGGGCCGTATTTTTTCGAGGAGTTGGGTCCTACGGATCCTCTTAGCTGTACCAGTGCCGCTAAACGCTGCCAGAGTGTCATTGCAGACCTTCAACAGCGGGGATGTATGATTAGGATCACTTTCATCCAAGATGGCGCTCTTCCGCAAATTGCAAAGACATTTCGGAAATACTAGAATTATCTGCAGTTACTTCCCTACAGCTTCACGCTCCACATCACCTGACCTTAATCCGTGTGACTGTTGGGTGTGGGTTTGTCCGAAAAATTTTGTGTTCAGTGCTCCCATCACAGACGTAGATGAACTGAAGGCACGCATTGCGCTATGCTTTCTGAACATGACCCCGAGACATTCCAGTCTGTTGTGGAACATACGTTTCTCGATTTAAACTTATGGCAGAAACCGATGGCCAGCTTATTAAACATATCTTGTGCAGTCTCACGTCAGTTAGAAACTGATGTCAAAATTGCTGATTGCCGAACTTGTGAAGTCATGCCCAACGAACGGTACGAATGGTGTAAGGTCGAACTCAGACCACAGCTGTCGTATTGTAATTCAACTGTCATTAGTATAGGAACCCGTTTAAGTTAAAACTCTTACAGCGCCATATATTGGCAAAATTTTCGTTAAATTTTTTTCTTCGTTCCATTCTTTTCCCCCTGTATAAATAATATAATAATATGCCGTTCAAATTTGACGTTATTCTGAGTAATGGTTCTCTTTACACAGGGTTTCGAAACTGGAACTTTAATTATAGAGATTGTGTTCATCCAGCAAATAATTGAGGACGTAGGATTGCCGTTTTGCTTCCGGTTTAGAGTGATGAACCCATGTTTCATCGCCTGTGATGGTGATCAACAAAAAATTGTCACGTTGAGAATGGTAAAGTGGACGCAATTTTGTACAGGGTGGAGGTGCTGCTCGGAGATGAAAAGGTTAACGCATGAGAGGAATACAAAACTGTTTTCTTGATGATGTGACAATTAAGAAGTAGTATATGTGAATTTACAAGAGGTTTAATAAAAATGTGGATTGTGAACACCAAGTCAAAAATTACTTCTACCATACCATTGTTCTGATCTGGGATTGTTTTATCATTAAGAATTTCCTGAAAAACGCATTGGTTAGGTCTTCTAATATAGCTAAAATACAGATCTGGACCGTCTAGCAGTCAAAGTGGAATCACCCTAGAATCAACAAGATGAACCATAATCAACTTCGACGAAATTTACGTGGGAATCCGTTCAAGATAAGTGCCAAAATTAATAACTTTCTTTTACAGTGGCTTCATTATTTCCATTCTGACGATACCATCCACAGTCAATAACTTTCTTGTTGCCCTATAAAGCGAACATATGCTGCGTGAACGACATTATTAATCTGATTTCTAGCCTATTTTGCAAGTAGTGGTATTGTTAGACGGTACAAGGCCACTGTCGAACACGGAGCTCTACATCGCACGAGCCCTACGTGGTCCTGTCTTGGCCCAAAGACATCGTCGATTACAACTGCAGTGGGCACAAGAAGCCTGAGTTTTCGCTGTGGAATCTCGAATGAATCGCACTTCTTGCTACACGAGGTCGCGGGTCCGTACACGCCGTCATTCACTCTGCACGAAAGATGCGCTCCGCCACAGATGCAGATCGATGAGGTCACAATTATTCTATGGGGTGCACTGAGTTTGCCTTCCACGGCATTTGTGGTGGTAATCGAAGGCATCATGACAGCAGGGAACTATGTGAACATTACTGCCTACCACGTGCATCGCTTCGTGCTTGAAGTCTCTCCCTAAGGGCATAACATGTTCCAACAGGATAACTGTCAGTGTTTCAGGGTCAGAATCGTGCTCCAGTGGTTTGAGGGACGTTACAGTGAACTCACGTCGCTCTCTTAGCCAGCAAATATGATCGATCTGTACCCATTGGAAACCATATCGGACGCCAGCTGGCTGCCCATAAACCACACCCCATGTAATTTGAGGGCACTTCTTGAGCTCTAAGTAGACACCTAATGCCACATACTTCTGGAATCCTGTCAAGGACTTGCAGAATCCATGCCAAGCAGAATCTTTGCTGCACTGTGTCTGGAAAGTGGAACAACATCCTATTAAACGAGGGTCATAATGTTTTGGCAAATCGGTGTACACGTTGTAATATACATTCACCTCTAAGCACTTCCGAACACTCACATTGCAGCAACGCACAGTTTACAAGAAAAATTCGAATACCCCACTGTCAGCTTCAAATCATTTGTGCACCGTTTTGCAGAATATTTGTTGCTTGTGTTTCTGCATATTCCCGTATAACGGTAGGAGCGTCCATGATGCGACCAATAAATTCATATGGCGAATTCACCTTTCGTTTACACACTTCATACTTCAACCAACCCCAGAAACAAAAATTCAGTGGCGTTAGGTCTCATGACCTTTGTGGCAAAAGGAACGTCCTCAGGGTTTTCAACTAATGAATTTTCCAAAAAGTGCAAGTAATTAGGTTCCGTCATTCGCTTTTCTAAAATGACAGGAAGTATCAACATATTTCCAATCATGATCATCATGATAAAAAAACTATTTGGAAAATGGTTTCCACTGTAGAGTATGTAATTTCTTGCGCTCATTGATGCTTACTGTATGTTTTGTGGAATCTATTCCGTGTAAACAAGTGTTCATCAGTAAATAGTATAAATGGGAGCAAATTACTGTTTTCAGTGTCCAAATTCAAATCTTGTGGCATTGTCGCCATCGTAAAGATTGTGGACATGCTGAATGCGAAACGGGTACAAGATTTACGAATGTAATATTCACCATACAGCTATTCGGTGGACGTAGATACGTGTAGATGTTCGCCGTGTGTTGGACGCAGGACTACGCAGCACCATTCCATAAATCTGCTACTGTTCCGGCACACGTTGTTCAATTACAGATTCAGAATAAGTATGGGAACTGGGAAGAGTTCCTATTTCAAGAAATGTGATGGAAATATTGGTTTATATACTGTACAGAGGTGAGACCTTTATCATAGAGTTTAGGCATTCTATGTTGTTTGTTTACGATATGTCTAATATTAGAGTTTTATTGTAAATTTGAAAATGAAGTGGCTGTATACTTGTTTTACATACCTCACATGAGGCTGTTGGTTGTTGCGGTACTAATCTGAAATCTACTAACGATCTACAACTAGACAGCTGCAACATTCACAAGAAGACTATAATCATAATAATAACCATAATATGTCCATCCATAATAACACCACCAAAATAACAACAGCCGGAATAACGAATATCACGCGAGGCTGGCAAGAGTAAATAAAGGGAGGAGAGTTCCTTGGAGGGGCGTCCATAATGGGCACTGTGCAAAGTAACTGTACGGAAATGGAGATCCGCTACAGTAATGGTCGAAATGGAGTGGGTGGCCACAGCAACAAACTCAATGTTATTACTCCAGTGATGGCCGAACAACCAACAACCGACAGTCACGCATTTAACCACTACCGGTATCGTGTAGAAAGCAAGGAGCAGGAAATGTAAGGATGACGGATTTCGTACGTATAAAGATTTGAAAGTGACACCGAAGAAAGCGTAGGCTTCGTTGAAGAAACAACCGTACAAGAGGGCACCAACAGCACAGCTGCACAGATAACAGTACAGTATCCGGCTGCGACGAAGCAAACTGTCTCCATCAATGAAACCGAAATAGTAACAGGTGATAGGTAATGAATACGGCAATTCAGTCCAATTTGTGACGGTGGCAGGTTAGAACAGTAGACGAGAGACAGGAAAAGAAGCTTTGCAGGGAAGAGTGGCCAGGATATGAGGACTATTAATAATTACAAGGTGTGCGAAACGAAAGGGCGAGCAGTCTGAGATGTTATCCGATGTACATGAAATTAGTCAATGTAGACAGGAGGATGGGACTCGTGAGGAGTCGGTAAATCAAAACATAGTTATTGCCATTCCCGAATGTAACGATGTCGACGGAACTGTACACACGTACGGAAACTGTAATGTGTAAAATTACTAAGTGTATCTAAGGCTTCTATCCAGGTACTCGTTGACCAGTCTGGTGTGACAGTGGAGGGTACCAAAAGTAAGGCGGAAGTTTTAAATTTCGGATTTAAGAAATCGTTCACGGAGGAGACTCGCACATACATACAGTCGTTCGACCATCTCACAGACTTTCGTATGGAGCGTGTTCAGGCCACAAGTGGCCCTCATGACCATGACGAGGCTGAGTGCACCCCGAAATATGGCAACAGAGCATGGCGGCCCTGATGGTCACCCATCCCATTCCGGCCACGCCCGACAGCGCTTAACGTCGGTGATCTGACGGGACCCGGTGTATCCACTGCGGCAAGGCCGTTGCCTTCTCGTATGGGGACATAGTAATAATCATTGCTGCCGTAGAGAAATATCTGTAGGAGTTGAAAGCAAGTAAGTCACCAAGTCCTTATAGAATCCCAAATCGGTTTCACAAATAGTACTCTAATGCGTTGCCCCTGACTTAGCTAGCATTTATCGTCAATTTCTCGCCCAGAGCAAAGTCGCAGGCGACTGGAGAGAAAGCACAGGTTTCTCCTGTATGGAAGAGGGATAAAAGAACGAACACCAAGATCCTTAACATCGGTCTAATAAGGATTCCTTAAACATATCCTGAGTACGAAGATAATACATATCCTTGATAGAGCAAAGCATCTGTCCAAAATATGTACGGTTTCAGAAAGCATCGCCGGTGCGAAACTCTGTCTTCCCTTTTGTAATATGATATCCTGCGAACAATGGAAGAAGAGCAACAGGCGGATTTCATACTCCTGGAAATGCGTAAAGTACAGGGTGATTCAAAAAGAATACCACAACTTTAGGAATTTAAAACTCTGCAACGACAAAAGGCAGAGCTAAGCACTATCAGTGGCGAATTAAGGGAGCTATAAAGTTTCATTTAGTTGTACATTTGTTTGCTTGAGGCGCTGTTGACTAGGCGTCAGCGGCAGTTGATGCTAAGATGGCGACCGCTCAACAGAAAGCTTTTTGTGCTATTGAGTACGGCAGAAGTGAATCGACGACAGTTGTTCAGCGTGCATTTCGAACGAAGTATGGTGTTAAACCTCCTGATAGGTGGTGTATTGAACGTTGGTATAAACAGTTTACAGAGAATGGGTGTTTGTGCAAAGGGAAAAGTTCTGGACGGCCGAGAACGAGTGATGAGAAAATGTAACACGCATCCAGCAAGCATTTGTTCGCAGCCCAGGAAAATCGACTCGCAGAGCTAGCAGAGTGCTGCAAATTCCACAATCAACTGTATGGAGAGTTCTACGAAAAAGATTAGTAACGAAACCTTATCGTCTGAAATTCGTTCAAGCACTGTCGGCCGCTGATAAGATTAAAAGAATCGATTTCTGTGATTTTATCCTTGCTCAAATGGAAACAGATGAATCTTTCGTTTCAAAGATTGTGTTTAGTGATGAAGCAACTTTCCACACTAACGGGAAAGTCAACCGTCACGATGTCTGTATATGGGGCACTGAGAATCCTCGGGAAACAACTCAGTATGAACGTGACTAGCCTAAGGTGAACGTTTTCTGTGCCATTCCAGCCAATAAAGTTTTTGGTCCCTTTTTCATAGAAGGTGCTACTGTAACTGGACTACAGTATCTGGAGATGTTAGAGAATTGGCCGTTCCCTCAGCTCGAACAAGAAGCACAACAATTCATTTTTCAGCAGGATGGAGCGCCACCACATTGGCACTTATCTGTCCGTAACTACCTGAACGTCAACTACCCGAGGCGATGGATCGGCCGCCAGACAGCCCGTGTCAGAGCACTTCGTCACTGGCCTCCAAGAAGCCCTGATCTTACCCCTGCGATTTTTTCTTATGGGGGTATGTTAAGGATATGGTGTTTCGGCCACTTCTCCCAGCCGCCATTGATGATTTGAAACGAGAAATAACAGCAGCTATCCAAACTGTTACGCCTGATATGCTACAGAGAGTGTGGAACGAGTTGGAGTATTGATATTGCTCGAGTGTCTGCAGGGGGTCATATTGAACATTTCTGAACTTGTTTGTGAGTAAAAAAAAAAAAAAAAAACCTTTTTAAATACTATTTGTAATGATGTATAACAGAAGGTTATATTATGTTTCTTTCATTAAATACACATTTTTCAAGTTGTGGCATTCTTTTTGAATCACCCTGTATTTGACACGGTGCCATGCTGCTGACTTTCAACGAAGGCAGAAGCATACGGAACAGATTCCCAGTCATATGAGTGGCTAGAAGACTTCGTAAGTAACAGGACCCAGCATGTTCTCCTTGACAGAGAGCGTTCATTAGAGGCAGGAGTGCATCATGGAAGTGTGATAGGACCGCTGTTATTTTATGTGCACATAAATGACGTGGCGAACCGGATAAGCTGCAGGTTTGCGGCTGTTTCCTGACGATGCTGACATGTATGGGAAAGTGTAGTCGTTGAGGATACAAGACGCCTTACACAATATTTCTAATCGGTGTGGCGAGTGGTAGCTAGCTTTAACTGTAGAAAAATGTAGGTTAAAGCAGATAAATAGAAAAACAAACGCGTAAAGTTCGAGTAGAGGATTAGTAGCGTGCTGCTAGATACAGTAAGGTCGGTTAAATATCTAGGCATACCGTTGCAAAGCTATATGAATTGGAATGAACGCATCAGGACTGTAGTAGGGTAGGCGAATGGTCAACTTCAGTTTCTTGGGAGGATTTTAGGAATGTGTGGTTCATCTGTAACGGAGACCACAATAGGACACCAGTGCGAACCATTGTTGAGTACTGTTAGAGTAAAAATCAAATGAAATCATCGAGCGGTATTGGTGGCCGGGACACCCCTTGCGGGGAAGTTTGACCTCCACATTGCAAGTCTTACTTCAAGTGACGCCTCATTAGACGATACGTGCGTCGGTGATGATGAGATGACGGTGACAAAACACCACGCATTCCACGAGTGGAGAAAGGTCTCCAACCCGGCCGGGAATCAAAAATGGGCACGTTGCATAGTAGGCAAACACGTTACCACTCAGCTAAGCAGCGGACTACGGTTCGAGTGTTTGGGGTCCGCAGAAGAACAGTTAAAGCAAGACATGGAAGAAGTTCAGAGGCGGGCTGCTAAACTTTTCACTGGTAGGTTCGGGCAGCAAGCAAGTGTTACAGACATGCTTCGGGAACTCAAACAGGACTCATTGGAGGGAAGGTGACACTCATTTCGAGCAGTACTATTGACAAAATTTAGAGAACCGACATTTGAGGCTCAATGTAGGACTATTCTGCTGTCTGCAAAGTTCATTTCGCGTAAGGATCACGAAGATGAGGTTAGAGAGATTAAGCTTCTTACAGAGGCAGTTAGATGTATTTACCTAGCTCTGTTTGCGAGTGGAACAGGAAAGGAAATGACTAGTAGCTGTACAGGGTACCCTCCGACACGCACCGTAAAGTGACTTGCAGAGTAAGTATGCAGGTGTAAATATGGATGTATATGTAGATATCAGGCAGGAATATGTACCTTTCGATATTCGTATAAAGATGGCGACCGAATTAAACGTTAAAATACATGAAACAAAAGTGGACATAGTACTTTCGGACGTGAGTGATGAGGAGAATGACATTGTTGGCGAGTTAAGTACATTAGAAATAAAATACCGTTTTATCAATCAGAAGGAAGATATGGGAAGAGGCAGAAGAAAACGTATAAAATATCTGAACATGATGAAGTTGACATGCCACATCACTCTGCATTTTTCGTAAATAACATTTGGAGAACTGTAACAAATTTTGAAAGCCATTTCCATGAAACTGTAGATGCAGCGAAACGTGAATAGCATGAAATGCGATGGAGCGCAGCGTTAGCAGAACGCACGTTTGGTTGATGCCTCTCGTACTGTCCAGATGTCTCATAGTGAGATTTAGATTGTCTGTTGGGTTCTCAGACTTTTTGCAGATGTTACACACATCTCTATATAACCGTACAAATATCCCGTCGGGATCATGATAACATATCCACCTAGCGCAATGACTGTCAAGTTCCTTTACATGATGAAAAATGTAAAATTGTGTGTTTCACTAAACATAAAAGCGTTGTCTCCTGTGACCAAAACACGAGTGAGTCGCAGCTGGAATCATTGAACTCATACGTGACTGTAACAATTTCTGGAGATATAAAGGGGACTGTACGACTTTCCGAGTATTTCTAGTGCAGCAGTAGAGATGTTTTTATACAAAAATAAATTTTAGTTTTAAGTTAGTATAGCCTCGTTATATTTGAATACTTCCCTAAATACGACATATCTATTTACTTTCCTTGAAACTGGACTTCCACGTCACAAGCTTCGAAATGTGTACCACGGCAAGAAGGTATAATTACTAGATTTACACGAAAAGGCGGAAAAGGAACATTGAACTTTTGTTATTTCATGCTTTAATTTCGTAGATTCATATGCAATACACTACGAATAAATTCTGTCGAAGTCACAGCGTTCCAGGATTATCGTCGAACAATATTGGCGATTAAGGTTTCATTGTCGCTAAGTATTAAGAGCGTCACAGCGCTCCAGTATTGAGAATATCATCGTGGCTATTGTGAATGAGATTTCAGCTTGCTTCTGTCGGATGACAGGATTGCTGCGGGCATTGGCACGCAAAGACCGACGCACTGATAAGAGGAGGGAGTGACGTGATAGTATTAACTACCCTCCGCTTTCTGCTACGTCACACTGAAAATTGACTCACTGTCCACAATATTCCAACACACATTGACTGCGATGTGAGCACTGGCCATATAAGTAACATCATGTTAGGATCTACTTGAGCTTCCTCTCCTATACATGTCGTCCTTTTTATTCAACCCACCTCAAAGGAAACACGCTTCCGAAACGTTTTGCCAGAAAAAATTGTTTTGTAAACGGGACAACCGTCAACTGTATATTCAGAAAATAGTTACAGCAAAGTTACCTTCCATCACATTTGGCTTCAATATGTAGGTTATTCATTTCTATACTTAGGTTAGAACAGTTATTATATAATGCCTCTACAACATATGCAGTGCTTATGTATAGTTTAACATCTGCATGTCTGCAAACTACACAGAAAGGAACGTAAGATGCAAGTACTTCAGTGGAAAGTAATGTAAACATTAAGTTACCGACTGACATGAGTAAAGGTTACTTACGTAGATGAGGCAAGGAAACAAAGAATAGATACAAATATATTTCGTAATAGGAAGACCGTGATTTTCAAACCAGTTTTTAAGCAGCCAAAAACTCAAAGGGTAGATGTGGATGCTGCCCATAATTTATTTGTTGTGGACGAAAGATTAAAAGTGAAGATGTCGTAAATTAATGGGATGGGGCCTACGCAGTTGTCGACAGTTTCAAAGGGAGCATTAACGAATGGCTGATTGGAACAGTAGAAAGGAATGCACGAAGGAGGGATGTGGAGGTGTAGGAGAAAAACAGTAAAATTAACAGAGCATCAAATAGACAAAAAGACATGAGCCAACAGAAATTCTTGGATAACACACGTAATAAACGACATATTAAATATAAATGACGAAAGGAAAAAAGTATATAAATAGACAGCAACTGAAGCAGACAAAACAGAGTGTTGAAGTAGAAACAACTAGACAGACACTACAAAATGTAATACCAGAACTAACTAGAAAAGAATGCAGACCTGTACTATTGTATATGAGTACGGGTAAGAAAGATGTAACATTTTTGAAAATTAGAGAGAGCTTTGGAGAGAAGACAGGCACCTGAACGGATAATAAGAGCGCAAATGAGAAGCAACTACCAAACTCGAAAAGGAAGGCTAAAAGGTGGAAGAAACATACGAGTGGCTATTCGAAGGAAATGAGCGTGAAAAAAATATTATGCAAAGGAAAGATAACAAGTAGATGCAGATATCATGAAGGATATGACGCTGCTAAATTAGACAGAGTGTTGAAAGACCTATGTAGAAATAAAACCATTTGCAGTAGTCGTTCGCTCATAATTACTGAGATACTTTGAGAAACGTACCTAGAGGAAGGGAAAACATGCCGCGAGAAAAGGAGTCGAAGAACATGAAACTGCTGACAAAGTTGGTAAGGAAGTTAAAGCCCATGGCGGCGAAATTTGATGTTTGTCGCGAACATTCTAATTCTCTCAGAGATGGCACACAACTTGGAAAAGCACTTGACCTGAATGTCTTGTACTTAAATGAGATTATTGGAAGAATATTAACCAAAATAAATGAAATGGAATGTATTCGTGTTAAATTTCACGATGCTGACTAAATTCGATTGGAATTGAGAGAATAGAAGCAGTGTTGCTGCTTGCCACTAAAATAACTGACGATGGCACTAGTGCAATCAGATATGTTTTGTTGTACGATTTTAAATTTCTAAATTTCCAAATATTAAATCAGTAGTGGTATTACTTAAAAGAACCTGTCATATACTCTACACAATTATCTTCCTCGTATGGAACGAAATCTATACAGGAGTGGAAGAAGGAACTAGCTTGACCGATGTGGAGTCAAATTTTGGATAAGATTGAGAACGAAGGAAGAAAACACAACAGCCATCTTTACATTAGAAAAACAACAGAACAAGTCAGACCAGTACGATTTATTCACACAAGAAAAGGTATAAAAACTAAATGTGAAGAGTGAATAAAAAATGTAACCTAGAAATCTTCAAATATTTTCATGGAGACCTCTTTTCGGCAAAGTCATAAAGGGACTCATCAGAATTAAAGCTGTTATAATATCAGTTTCAATTTGTTCTGTAGACACACTATGTGACCAAAAGTATCCGGACACCTGGCTGAAACTGACTCAGAAGTTCGAGGCGCCCTCCAGCGGTAATACTGGAATTCTATATGGTGTTGGCCCACCCTCAACCTTGATGGCAGCTTCCAGTCTCGCAGGCATACGTTAAATCATGTGCTGGAACGTTTCTTGGGGAATGGCATCCCATTCTTCACGGAGTAATGCACTGGGGAGAAGTATAGATGTCGGTCGGTGAGGTCTGGCACGAAGTCGGCATCCCAAAACATATCATAGGTTTCCTACAGGGTTTAGGTCAGGACTCTGTGTAGGCCAGTCCATTACAGGGATGTTATTGTCGTGTAACCACTTCGTCACAGGCCGTGCTTTATGAACAGGTGCTCGATCGTGTTGAGAGATGCAATCGCAATCCCCGAATTGCTTTTCAATAGTGGGAAGCAAGAAGGTGCTTAAAAGATCAATGTAGGCCTGTGCTGTGATAGTGCCACGCAAAACAACAAAACACGACCACACCATAACACCATCGCCTCCTAATTTCACTGTTGGCACTACACATACAGGCAGATGGGGTTCATCGGGCATTCGTCATTCCCACACTCTGCCATCGGATTGCCACATTGTGTACCGTGATTCGTCACTCCACACAACGTTTTTCCACTGTTAAATCGTCAAATGTTTACTCTACTTGCACCCAGTAAGGCTTCTTTTGGCATCTATCGGCGTGGAGTGTGGCTTATGAGCAGTCGCTCGACCATGAAATCCAAGTTTTTCTCACCTCCCACCTAACTGAAATAGGATCCTGATGAAATTTGGAATTCCTGTGTGATGGTCTGGACAGGTGTCTGCCTATTACACATTACGACTCTTCAACAATCGGCGATCTCTGTCAGTCAACAGACGAGATCGGCCTGTACGCTTTTGTGCTGCACGTGTTCCTTCGTGTTTCCACTTCACTATCTAAACATTCATGGTGGTGTCTGTTTGTTCTATATCGTGTCTCCCTACCACTTTCGCGCAACGACGCTCTGAGCGTGTTTTTAGGGAATTGACTAGTTTGAACCTGGGACCTGTTGCTGGTAAGGAGACGCCAGACCACACATGACATGTAGAATTCAGAAGAGTTCAGTGAGACTAACGATGATATAACCAAATACTAAATGATCTCAGTGTCAGCTCCACTGCACTCCCTGTAAAAGAATCATAATACTAACTAAATTTAGTGGAAGGGGTTCAAGGCTTTCCTATTTTTAGTTAGCTGGTAAATTAACGTCGAAAAAGCAATTAAGTTTACCATTGGAAATTTTATTCTACTCGCCGGCCGAAGTGGCCGTGCGGTTCTAGGCGCTGCAGTCTGGAACCGCGACACCGCTACGGTCGCAGGTTCGAATCCTGCCTCGGGCATGGATGTGTGTGATGTCTTTAGGTTAGTTAGGTTTAAGTAGTTCTAAGTTCTAGGGGACTAATAACCTCAGAAGTTGAGTCCCATAGTGCTCAGAGCCATTTGAACTATTTTTTTATTCTACTCACAAAATATAGTTTATAAATTGCACTATTGATAAAAGGAAATGTTTTAATACAGGATGGTAAAAACCAACTGCGTTCAACAAAAATGTGAACGAATATTCCCTGAATGGGTTTCCAAGTTCTACAATCGATCGAAGGATGACCTATGCCATATCACATCTGTAATCTAGGTTTAATTTAAGTTTCACAAAAGAGAAAACTATCAAAATGGTCTACAGTGACCCTCAATTATCTTTAATTACTTATTTAACTTGTCGTAAATTACAGTGGCTGATGTGGTTTCTCAATAACTATATAAAAGAAAAAACATCGCGTTTCAGATCTGTTCTTCAATCTGCAAATGTGAACACCATGAGTTTTAATTAACGATCGACACTAGTATTACGCAAAAAAGGGGTGTAACAGATGAGTCTTCTGCAGTTCTGAGTGAAGCCTTATGCGCTCAAAAATGTGGCATCGCGTGCGTTCATTACCTTGTCGGTGTTTAGGCAGCGTCAGGGCGACAGCGGCCGGCGCACCAGCCATCCAGCTCGCCGTCTCGGAACTAAACCTCCTAACTTCTCCTTACTACAATATACCGAAGTTAGTTTAAAAAAACTATCTGGTTATATTTTCATCTGACCAATCAGGGTCTCAATGTTAACCTTAAGCTCCGCCTACAAAAATTCTGTCTATCCAATGAAAAACGTTATACTTTTCGTGGTGGGGCAATGTTTTTAACGTTTGCAACGTAGCAGAGGCGCGAAAAAGTCTCACGCTAAAACCTGCAGCTGGTGTGGTCCTTTTAGCGTTATCGTGAGATCTATACTGTTCTTCTGGAGGGCTCTAGCTTTTAACATGGGCTGGGGGGTGGTCCTTGACGTAATAGGGACGCGAAAAAGTCTCACGCTAAAACTTGCGGGTGGTAGTTGCCCTTTTTGTGTTATCGTAAGATCTATACTGTTTTTCTGGAGGACTCTAGCTTTTAACATGGGCTGGGGGGTGGTCCTTGACGTAACAGGGACGCGAAAAAGTCTCACGCTAAAACGTGCGGGTGGAAGGCTGGCGACGTGGGTGTCCAGTCCGACTCTTATCATAGGGCCTTCTAGCTTAACACGGTTCTGCTCTCGGCTTCTGTCCTCGTTTCTCCCCTCGGAACTGCGTCTGCCTCACGGTGGGAAGGTACGACATGCATTTAGGCATTCTTGTGTTAGTCTATGGTATTCCATTTGCTCACTCGTTACTCGTATTACTTTGGTTAATTTAATGTCACGATTTATTCGGAGCTATGTGACATATTACTAGATTTGCTTATTATGTCAGGGTTTTCATGGAAGGTGTTGGATTTGCCTGACACCTTACAACTATCACACCTGAAATAGTGGACCTAGGGATGTTTAGGAGTGTGCAAATGTCGCGTAAGGACGTATGATACAAGTGACACCCAATCACCTGACCACGTTCTAAGTCAGTGAGTTCCGCGGAGTGCCTCATTCTGCTCTCTCACGATGTCTTATGACTACTGAGATCACTGATACGGAGTACCTGCCAGTACGTGGCAGCACAATGTGCCTAATATGAAAAACGTATGTTTTATTGGTGTCCGGATACTTTTGATCACATAGTGTATTATGTTAGGTCTTTTTTGTGAAGATTTTTTAAATTTTATTTGAAACAGAAAACAACATTTCCGTTGAAGAGCAGTATATCGCTTTTGACAGGTGCTTTCTGTGAGCAACTATTGCTTTCGAATATATAAGAGCCGACAAGAAACGTCCCGTTTGAGGGCATTGGTGCAGCGTATATTCAACGTGGCTCCGATGGGACCATACAAATTCCGACATGAAAGCATGGGATTATTGTTGTACTCGTGTCTTTTCGGGGCGCGTGCGGTAAATGCGGAAACGGAAACTATGGCGACGTTATTACCATTGCGTACTATCGGGACCAATGTGCTGTTATTCTTTGCTTGGCTGCCGAAGGACAAACACCAGTAGGAATTCATCGGAGAATGTAGAATGTGTATGAAACACCGTAGTGGAATGGTTCGCCATGGGCAGCTGCTGCTTCGTGATAACGCATTTCTTATGTAGCAAGTGTCGTAATGCAGAAGTTAGGCCACCTCAAGTGGAAGACACTCGAGGACCCATTATATAATCCTTACCTCTCCCTACACGATTATCACGCTTTCAATCATTGAAGAATGGTGTTCAGTGGTTGACGACTGCTGTCGGACGATGATGTGCGCCAGGTAGTTTCGTACTTCTTCACGGAGCAGGACACTGTGTTTACCTAACGTGTATCTTCAACCTGAGCCTCGGCGGGATGTTTGTCTCAATACTCACGGCGATATTGCCTGATTGGCATACAGACTATGAACTGAACGGCCTTCGAACAGAAGCGTTTTGAACGCCCATTATAACGTTTTAGTGTGGTTCTTTTTCTTGAAGAGTCATACAGTAGCTTCATTGGAGCCTCTTATTTTGAGCCCTACATAGCTCTTTCACGCCACTTTTCGTGCTGTATAGACCGGTTTCTGAAGAGAAGCAATTAAGGCAGATGTTAAAATGAACAAGATGAGAAATTCAACAGCATTTCCGATCACCAACATTAATAATTCTCCTTCACATGAACGCAACAATTATTAAAATACTAAGTTAGCAATAATGGTACTGGCTTGCCTTTCATGTTTTAAACTGCATGCTATTTTTTTTTGTTTGTAAGCGATCAAATTTGCAAAAATTACAATGGACGGTCAACGCCTCTTGGGGTCCCCTCTGCTGTCGTCACCACTGGCCCCGGGCTACCGGGCTACCTCTATTATGCGTTAATCTGCCCTGACCCGAAGCAGAGTACATACAAAGTGCAAGCTGGTAATGCAGTAAGAAAAAACTTTATGAAGAAAGAGAATTAATTACATCGAATATTAATTTAAGCCACAGCAATTATTTTTTTAAGTTATCAGTGTAGCTTTACACTGAAATGAGTATTAGATGCCGGCCTGGGTTGCCGAGCGGTTCTATGCGCTACAGTCTGGAGCAGCGTGACCGCTACGGTTGCAGGTTCGAATCCTGCCTCGGGCATGGATGATTGTGATCTCCTAAGGTTAGGTTAGGTTTGAGTAGTTCTAAGTTCTAGTGGACTGATGACCTCAGAAGTTAAGTCCCATAGTACTCCGAGCCATTTGAACCATTTGAGAATTAGATGATAGATATTTCAAAAGACAACAGAATAGAAACATCAGAAACATGGTGTTACAGAAGGCTGAAGGTTTGTTGGGTAGGTCGGAAAACTGATGAAGTACTGAACAGTACTGGGGAGAGAAGGGATAAGGGATCAGTGGATAAAACACATCCTGAAGCATCAAGGAGAGAGGGGGACGTGGGGAAATAACTGTAGAGGGAGACCAAGGCTTCAACACCGCAAACGTGGTCACAAGGATAGTTTTAAGCTAGTTATGCAGAGAAGAAGGCGATTTGCACGACATAGACTATCGCGAGAAGCTGCATCCAACTAGTCGCCGGAAAGAAGGCCAGTATGAGCTTAACTGTGGCGCTCGCCTCCAGATGTGTCTGTGTTGAAATAAATAGCAGGGGTCTGGTCGCCTTCGGATCTGTGTTCTGAGTTGGATCTCGCCCGACATACTAATTTCTATTGTGTCTTCAATTGCGAGTGACGCTCGATATGCTGTACTTTCTCGTTTCTTTTCGCCTAGTAAGCTATCGTAGCACGCCACAAGTTTTCGACATATACTACCTTCTCCAATGCTCAAATAACATAGGTTGTTAGTTCAGACATAAATACACTGAGATGACAAAAGTCGTGGGATACCTCACCTTGTCGGACCTCCTTTTGCTAGTCACAGTGCAGCAACTCGACGTGTCGTGGTCTCAGAAAGTCTTTGCAAGCCCCATGCAAAAATACTGAGCCATGCTGCCTCTACAGCTATCCCAAATTTTAAAAGTGTGGCTGGCGCAGGATTTTGTGCACAAAATGACCTCTCGATTATGTCTCGTGAATGTTCGGTCCTACCTCTGGTCTAGGGGTAGCGTCTTTGATTCATAATCAAATCGTCTTCGGTCCCGTGTTCGATCCCTGCCACTACCTAAATTTTGATAAATAATCAGCATTGGCGGCCAAAGACTTCCGGCATAAGTAGTCAGCCTCATTCTGCCAACGGCTTTGTCAAAGAGGGTGGAGGACCGGATAGAGGTTCAGGGCACTCTCTTGTCCTAGCGGTGGGAAATTGCCCCTAAAGGCGGAAGAATCAGTAATGATCAACGACATGAGGGTGCAGAAGGCAATGGAAACCACTGCATTAAAGACACGTAACGTGTATCCACAGGACATGTGGCCTGTAGTTGAAGAAGTGTCATGATGATCTCTCCATTGGCAAAAAATTCCGGAATAGTCCCCCACTCGGATCTCCGGGAGGGGACTGCCAAGGGGGGGTTACCATGAAAAAAGATTGAATAATCAACGAAAGGATAACGTTCTATGAGTAGGGGCGTGGAATGTGAGAAGCTTGAACGTGGTAGGGAAACTAGAAAATCTGAAAAGGGAAGTGAAGTGGAAGGAAGACAAGGATTTCCGGTCAGATGAGAATCGGGTAATATCAACAGTAGTAGAAAATGGTATAACAGGTGTAGGATTCGTTATGAATAGGAAGGTAGGGCAGAGGGTGTATTACTGTGAACAGTTCAGTGACCGGGTTGTCCTAATCAGAATCGACAGCAGAACAACACCGACAACGATGGTTCAGGTATACATGCCGACGTCGCAAGCTGAAGATGAACAGATAGAGAAAGTGTATGAGGATATTGAAAGGGTAATTCAGTATGTAAACGGGACGAAACTGTCAAATAAGGCAGAAGGGATTGATAACATTCCGTCAGAATTTCTAAAATCATTAGGGGAAGTGGCAACAAAACGATTATTCACGTTGCTGTGTAGAATATATGAGTCTGACTTTCGGGAAAGCAGCATCCACACAATCCCGAAGACGGCAAGAGCTGACAAGTGCGAGAATTATCGCACAATCTGCTTAACAGCTCAAGCTGCTTACAAGAATAATATACGGAAGAATGGAAAAGAAAATTGAGAATGCGCTGGGTGACGATCAGGTTGGCTTTAGGAAAACTAAAGGCACGAGAGAGGACATTCTGACGTTACTGCTAATAATGGAAGCAAGGCTAAAGGAAAATCAAGACACGTTCATAGGATTTGTCGACCTGGAAAAAGCGTTCGACAATATAAAATGGTGCAAGCTTTTCGAGATTCTGATAAAAGTAGGGGTAACCTATAGGGAGAGACGGGTCATATACAATATGTACAACAATCAAGAGGGAATAATAAGAGTGGACGATCAAGAACGAAGTGCTCGTATTAGGAAGGGTGTAAGACAAGGCTGTAGCCTTTCGCCCCTACTCTTCAATCTGTACATCGAGGAAGCAATGATGGAAATAAAAGAAAGGTTCAGAAGTGGAATTAAAACACAAGGTGAAACGATATCAATGATACGATTCGCTGTTGACATTGCTATCCTGAGTGAAAGTGAAGAAGAATTAAATGATCTGCTGAACGGAATGAACAGTCTAATGAGTACACAGTATGGTTTGAGAGTAAATCGGAGAAAGACGAAGGTAATGAGAAGTAGTAGAAATGAGAACAACGAGAAACTTAACATCAGGATTGATGGTCACGAAGTCAATGAAGTTAAGGAATTCTGCTACCTAGGTAGTAAAATAACCAAGGACGGAGGTAGGAAGACATCAAAAGCAGACTCGCTATGGCAAAAAAGGCATTTCTGGCCAAGAGAAGTCTACTAATATCAAATACCGGCCTTAAATTGAGGAAGAAATTTCTGATGATGTACGTCTGGAGTATAGCATTGTATGGTAGTGGAACATGGACTGTGGGAAAACCGGAAGAAAAGAGAATCGAAGCATTTGAGATGTGGTGCTATAGAGGAATGTTGAAAATTTGGTGGACTGATAAGGTAAGGAATGAGGAGGTTCTACGTAGAATCGGAGAGGAAAGGAATATGTGGAAAACACTGATAAGGAGAAGGGACAGGATGATAGGACATCTGCTAAGACATGAGGGAATGACTTCCATGGTACTAGAGGGAGCTGTAGAGGGCAAAAACTGTAGAGGAAGACAGAGATTGGAATACGTCAAGCAAATAATTGAGGACGTAGGTTGCAAGTGCTACTCTGAGATGAAGAGGTTAGCACAGGAAATTAATTCGTGGCGGGCCGCATCAAACCAGTCAGTAGACTGATGACAAAAAAAAAAAAAAAAAATATTCGATCGGAGTCATATCGGCGATCTGGGTGGCCCGATCATTCCCTTAAATCGTCCGGAATATTCTTGAAACCAATCGCGAACGATTGTGGCCTAGTGATATCGTGCACTTTCGTCCATAGAAATTCTATCGTTGTTTGCCAACAGATGATAGCCGAAAGTAAACATATCCGGTCGGTGACAGGTTTAGCTGGACTAGAGAATCGAGTCCATTCGATGCAAACACACTTCCCATACAATTCTGGAGCCACCACCTAATTGCACAGTGACTCGTTGATAAATGGATCCATGGCTTCTTGGTGTCTGCACCACACTCGAATCCTACCATCAGATCTTACCAGCTGAAAACGGGGCTCATTACACCAGGCTACGGTTTTCCATTCGTATAGGATCCAATCGATAAGGTCACTAGTTCAGGAGAGGCACCTGTTGCCACAGTACATTAACGCCAAATTTCGCCGCACGGGTACGTTCGTCGCGAGTCTGACATTGATTTCTGCAGTTATTTGACGCAGCGTTGCTTGTCTGTTAGCAGTGACAACTCTACCTAAGCGACACTGTCCTCGGTCGTTAAGAGAAGTTCGTCGGCCACTGCACTGTTGGTGGTGCGAAGTACTGCCTGAAATTTGGTATCCTCGGCACACACTTGTCGCTGTAGAGCTCCTTATATTGATATCTGTATAGATTTCCGAAATGGGATGTGTATAAGTTAGAATCCATCTACCACTACGCGTTCAAAGTCTGTTAATTCCCGTCGTGCAGCCATAATGACGTTGGAAACCATTTCACAAGAATCACTCGAGTACAAATGGCAACTCTTCAAATGGACTGCCCATTTATATATTGTGTACGCGATACTGCCGTCATTCATTTGTGCATGTGAAAAATCACTATCCCACGACTTTTGTCACAGTGTAAGCTAGTTACTTACAGATGTACAAATGGCTCAAATGGCTCTGAGCACTATGGCGCGAAGCATCTGAGGTCATCAGTCCCCTAGAACTTAGAACTACTTAAACCTAACTAACCTAAGGACATCATACACATCCATGCCCGGCAGGATTAGAACCTGCTACCGTAGGAGTCACGCGGTTCTGGACTGAAGCCTCTAGAACCGCTCGGCCACCGCGGCCGGCCTGTACAAATGGTCCCATCGTTTTCACGTTATTCTGGCTTTTCTCTACTATGACAGGCAGAAGGCGTATAAGTAACGTTCCATTCCAAAGAACAGTAGAAATACAGTATGTGCACTACCTTAGATCAGGAGTATATGGCGACTGGAATGATCTGCTTTGGGTAGGCTTTTGATAATAAAACGAAATGCAGCTTTGATATGAGCGAAGTAAGGAAGTCCTGCATTGTGACACAGCTGCGAGTCGCTCTCTGTACGCGACAAGGGAATTATCATACGACGCTGTTTCTAGTTCTAGGCGATCCAGTCCGGAACCGCGCTGCTGCTCCGATAGCAGGTTCGAATCCTGCCTTGGGCATGGATGTGTGTGACGTCCTTAGGCTACTTAGGTTTAAGTAGTTCTAAGGCTAGGGGACTGATGACCTCGGATGTTAAGTCCCATAGTGTTTGGAGCCATTTGAACCATTTATGAGCTGCTACTGGCAGCCAGATAGTGGACATCATCACTCGTGAAACTCACAATTATGTGCAAGTGCAACAAAAACCGACAGACTTCGTATGTTTTGTCTCACTGTCTGAGGGACTAAAATAGTTCAAATGGCTCTGAGCACTATCAGACTTCTGAGGTCATCAGTGTGCTAGAACTTAGAACTACTTAAAGCTAACTAATCTAAGGACATCACACACATCCATGCCCAAAGCAGGATCGAACCTGCGACCGTAGCGGTCGCGCGGTTCCAGACTGTAGCGCCTAGAACCGCTCGACCACCCCGGCCGGGTATGAGGCACTCTCCGCAATCAACGGTGCAGTGAATATTGTCTAGAATTCACATGCAGTATACTGTCTACAATTATGATGCTAGTTAGAAGCAACTTGCAAAGTGTGATCCTATGATATCGCTGACTTAGAAACAACGTTAGAGCCTTAACTACGTCTGACGCAGTTTCGCAGCTGATCAGCCACTGATATTACTCTCTGAATCTACTATGGAGGGACGTCCGATACGCTGTGTCTCAGCCCGTTTCTTCTCGTTCTCTGTGACACACTGTTCAGCATATGTGGTTACGTAGTGCTGTCTCTGACCTCGAGATAGCGCATATTATCTCCCCATTGTAATATGGCACTTAGATGGGTGCAAGTGAACGTTTCCTTATCGCTAATTTTTTGACTGCGTGTAGAAGGGAGGAAAAGCACATACGGGGCCTATAACAGTAGAAAAAAAGTGCGTAGTGGCTTTTGGGATATACTGAGGATGCGTAAAAGTTTACTGAAGTGAGTGTAGTAGAGCAGTGTCTTCCTCCATACTGTGTTGTAAGTCAGGCTGAGCATGGAGTCAGCGATAATAATGTGTGCCGCATGTGAGTGACGATAACGAACCAATAATACCAGTCTAGAGCGGATTCTGAACGTATGGAAAAGAGGGCAGCACGAATTGTGATAGGTTTGTTTTACTCAAGAAGAATGACATACAGAATATGTAAAAAAGTGACTTGGCAGAGGTTTTATGATGAATGCGATATTGCCACGCCTGTGTTATTCCGAATTACGATGCAATGTTCCTTCAGACATGCAAAGGTTCGCCGAAGGAACAGGCACTGCGGCGACTATAGCCGTTATGAAATTCACAGTTGAGAAATGAACAACCACCAGCTGTATAGTAATAATGAAAATTTGTGCCGGACCGGTAGTCGACCCCGGTTTTCCCGCTTATGGCCAGCGGTCGCCCTACTGTTTGGTTATCCGAGCACGGCTCACGGCAAGACCCACTCTTGCATTACACATTCGCAACTGTGAATTCATTTCCAGTATTTCATAATGCTGTAGACGACGCAGTGCTTTGTAATTCGAAAAAAAAGATAGGTACTGCAATATCCTGCTTATATCCGTCGGCACCGGGAAGGTCACTTTCAAGTAAAATGTCTCCCCTGTACGGGAATGTACGTAATGGATGTACGACTACAGCTTGTAGACACGTGGTGGGCGGCATATGGAAATTGGGTCGGGCGGTGAGTGCTGCTGGGACACGGCAACAGGTTCGCCGATCGCTCGCGAAGAGCGGGATATCCGGTTTCGGACACCGGTTCACCACAAATTTTCATTATCGTCATTGCATTATACTGCTAATGGTTATCCATATTCACAACCCGCTAATACATTTCACGTATTTTATGATGGACGTCAAATATTCCACATAAGCTTAATTGCTGTTGGAAGATCCAGTATAAAATAAGGAATATAAAACTGTACTGCTGTCTTCTACGTATCTGTTCCGCAGGGACAACGATGACAGAATGAGACTAATTAATGCTCGTACGGAAGCGTTTATGCAGTGTTTCTTGCTTCTCTCCATTAACTGAAGGAATGTTCTGAGCCCTATGGGACCTAATACCTGAGGTAATCAGTCCCCTACAACATAGAACTACTTAAACCTAACTAAGAAGGACATCGCACACACGAACCTACGACCGTAGCGGTCACGCAGTTCCAGACTGAAACGCCTAGAACCGCTCGGTCACACCAGCCGACAACTGAAGGAAGAGGGAATGAGCTATAATACCAGGTGTAATGGAACGTACAACCCTCCATGCACGTCACTGTAGATTGTAATTGTACATATAGAAGTAACTGAAATATTTTCGTGCTGATAAGGAATCAAAATGTTCTTAATTTACATCAATGATTCCTCAGAAAGGGTAATCGTTTCAGATACTTCGCTAGCAGTACTTTTGTCTGCAAGATCGTATAATTCCTCGTTGAAAATGTAGAGCGTCTGAGACTCGTATGTTTACTCATTTCTGGTAAAGCAGTACCTGTAAAACTGGCGCCGCTTTGCAGGACGCCTGGGAGATATACGATACTACCTGTGAATCATGTCGACTAACTGGACTTAGCGGCGCGTACCCTGGCGCTTACAACTAGCCAAGCCCGCCGCTGTGGCCGAGCGGTTCTAGGAGCTTCAGCCGGAAACAACGCGACTGCTACGGTCACAACTTCATGTTCGAATCCTGCCTCGGGCATTGCTGTGTGTGATGCCCTTAAGTTAGGTTTAAGTAGTTCTAAGTCTAGGAGATTGATTACCTCAGATGGTACGTCCCATAGTGCCTAGAGCCATTTGAACCGTTTGAACATTTAGCCAAGAGGAGATAGTATAGAAGACGGTCGTAAGGTGCTAATGAAAAATCTGGATCAACATTCCTTCCCACGGGCATAACATTGAAAAAAAAAAAATGTTGGTTCCAGTATACCGGTTGTTAACGAAGTTGCGAGAGTGTTAAGGTTTCGTTTATGAACCCCTGGCCACCGTTCGTCTATGCGAAAACAAACTACAAATGAATTCGGGTCAAAAGCAATTTCAATGAAAACGCTAGACGCCTCGTCTTGTATATCACTGGTACTGAATTTCACCGTTGTCTTCGGTCGCTGACGGTCACGTTCCCAGAACATCGTTCACTTCAGTTAGTCTCGTTGCAGCCTCTGTGCCGTTTCTGCCTCGGTCCCGTTCAGCTGGATTCGTTCTTTTTCTGGTGGTCACTCGTTCCAGATCCACTGTTCCTAGTTCGGGATCGAGTTGTTGTTCATTTCGTTGTCTGCGATCGCACATTCTCGTTCTATTTCAAACCGTTCTTGAACTCTGAAAAATGTTATTTCGGTATTCTATTCAGCGTCCATGTCCGTTAATTTGCAACCATTTTATAATTACATAACTTACATAAAAATTACTTAACATGTAGCACATTCATTTTTTCAGTCAACAAAGCGGCAAAAAAAAGATATACTTATAA
Organism: Schistocerca gregaria; assembly: GCF_023897955.1. Lineage (NCBI taxonomy): Eukaryota > Metazoa > Arthropoda > Insecta > Orthoptera > Acrididae > Schistocerca > Schistocerca gregaria. The sequence goes on from NC_064925.1 coordinate 151,173,281, forward strand.
CAAGACAGAGTTTAATCAGCTTATTTAACGACTCATTTCGAAACTAATTTTCAATTGTTTTCTTAAATTGTAGTGCAAGAAAATACATACAGAAATTGCAATTTTCGTATTGCTTCTACAAATGAAACGCGGCACTTAGGGAGGCACAGATTTTTTTAAGTTTAGTTGTTTCCAATTTATGCTACCTACTACTTTAATAACTTTGTGAAAAAATTTCTTGCGGGTGATTCAGATTAAGAAGAAAAAAGGGAAGGGGTGTCTCTCCAGTTGAAAAGACGTAGATTGCCATGAAATCGTATTTACGTGTTATCTAAAAATATACTTTTTCAGAAGCAGCTTATAAACCAGAAACCTAATTTTATCAGCTGCATTAGTTTTAATAACACTGGAATACAGTGGATTTTTTGCAGATTTTATAGATTTCTATGCGCTGAACGCGAATAATATGATAACAACTGTCTCCCAGCTCAGGATTACAAGTAAGCTGGGAATTTAAGTTCCACGTATATGCTACCTTAATCAATAGTTCATCCACAAGGACCTTGTAATTTTTCTCAAGAACAATGTTGTCACATTACGAAAGCAACACCACACATGTAGCTGATTAGATGTCAGAGAAAAGTGGTTGTCCAACAACAGCTGACATACCTGCTGACCAATGAATATCATCTTTGTGATCTTCTGTGTTCTCTGACATGTGAACTTCTTACACAAATACTGGAATGCTTGCTGTGACCGGTGTTTCATTACTACTGCATAACAGTCTTGTTTTCGAGCCATCTATAAGGAGGCTCCACACGTCTGGTTTGCATGTGATGTTCAGGTCTCCCAACAAATCATCAATATCACTACATAATGTGACGTCTCCTTCAGTACTGAACTGGCAGTCAAGTTTTTTATGATGCTGCCAAAACACGCAAGCGCTCTGCGCGCGCTCACACACACACACACACACACACACACACACACACACACACACACGCGCGCGCGCGCGCGCGCGCGCGGACGCGCGCGCGCGCGCACGTACTGTTTCAGCGAGGAAATCCCATTACTGCAGTCGTGAAGCGAAGCGTTCGGCTTTACGCTTTTGAGGATCAAGCTGTGTGATTTTGTGTGGTTCTCCTGATAACGATTTGGTAGTAAATGTCAGTGTCACTAGCGGCTGCAAGTGTAGGTTCAGCATAATCATTATCGGTGCTTGATGGTCATACGTGGGGGAAAAGGAACTGTTAATTCTTTGCTGTGAATCTCAGGGTGAATAATCCCTTGGGATCGTCTCCTTCCCAGGTGAGGCACCGCAGCAGTCCGATGCATGATTGGTGGATTCACACCAAATAACAGACACACGAGTCATCGTGGTGTAAGCAGTGTCGCAAAAGGATACTGGAAGCGTCCAGCTCATTAACGGCAGAGCAACCCTTGTCACAAAATGCCTTCGCATGTGGCTCTCATAATGCTACGTACCTCTTACTGAGAAACGTAGACAGTTTATTTATTGTTAACCGTGAGCTAGGAGACAATTTTAAGCTTGATATTCGTGTTTGGCATATCTAAATCTATGAAGCAAGGTTACTTTGGTTTCTGTAAACATAAAAAGCGGATGTAATTAACCTACAAATCTACTACTTACTTGGCGTATCAGACAAATATGACGATAAAATCACATTTTCTTTCAAAAATACACACATGCTCATAAATTAAACATAACTGCAGAATGTGGTGCCACACAACGTGGCACTACACAAAACTGGCACTAATAGCATAGGAACATAGGGAACACACACGACACAGATCTGTAAGTCCACGGTATTGGTGATAAGTTGAGGAAACCGTCCCAAAACGCATGTGCTACAAAACGCCACTGTTTCCTGCGCATGTACCCCGACATCAATATGGGATATATTCACCATGAACACGTACAAAGCCCGCACTACGGGTTTTCATACGCTGGATCTGGTGGTCGAGCAGCTACTGGGGTATAGCCCATTCTTGCACCAGTGCCTGTCGGGGCTCCTAAAGTGTCCGTGTGGTTTGAAGACGTGCTGCGATACGTCGACTGAGAGCATTCCAGACGTGATCGATGGCGTTTTAGTCGGGAGAACAGGCAGGCAACTCCATTCGCCTGATATCTTCTGTTTCAAGGTGCTGCTCCATGATGTCAGCTCCGTGTGGCCCTGCGTTATCATCCATCACGAGGAAGGTGGGACCCACTGCACTTGTGAAAAGGCAGATATACTGGTCCAAAATGACGTAGGAGTGTACGTGCACCAATCGTAATCCCACCCCACACCACCAATCCACTACCTCCATACACGTCCCTTTCAAGGACATTAAGGGGTTGGTATAAGCTTCCTAGCTCACGCCAGATGAAAAACCGGAGAGAATCACTGTTCACATTATACCTGGACTCGTCCGTGAACATAAGCTGGGACAACTGTTCCAGTGACCAAGTACAATGTTCTTGACACCAGGCTTTACGGGCTCTCCTGTGACCAGGGGTGTGTGGAGTGCACGTTGTAGGTCTCCGGGCGAATAAACCATGTCTGTTCAGTCGTCTGTAGAATGTGTGTCTTCAGACAACTGTTCCAGTCGCTGCAGTAAGGAACCGAGCAAGGCTACCTGCAGTACTCCGTGGCCGTCTGCGGGTACTGATGGTGAGGTATCGGTCTTCTTGTGGCGTTGTACACTGTGAAAGCCCCGTACTGTAGCTCCTGGACACGTTTCCCGTTTGCTGGAATTGTTGCCATAATCTTGAGATCACACTTTGTAGCATACGGAGGGCCCGTGCTACAACCTGTTGTGTTTGACCAGCCTCCAGTCGCCCTAGTATTCTACCCCTCATAACGTCATCAATATGTGTTCTTTGAGCCATTTGGAACACACAGTCACCATTAGCGCGTCTGAAAACGTTTGCGCACTTACTCGTTGCATGGTACTCTGATGTTCACAAACAGACCTCTGCATATGTGGACTGCTGCCAGCGCCACCGTGCGACGACCACAGATCAAGTGCACCGCATGGTCATACCCCGAGGTGATTTAAGCCCGTAAACCGCCCACCAGAACGTTGTTTCACCATGTATCAGCATTATCCTTAATTTATGAGCAAAATTGTATTTATTCTTCAGTGAAGACTACTTATCCTCGGATCCTCATGATTCAGAAACGACATGAAATATATCCAGGACCTAACGACAATTGTTTACAACGTACCACAGAGGTGTACATGAAGTCGAGAGGTACAGGAAGTCGAAAGGAAAAATTTCACATAAGATACTTGTGGTCCATCAAGTTGGGCAACATCTTCCAATTGGACTGCAAGAAGCAACTAAGCTACTTGCGCTTCACGCGAGAGTTCCGTATTCTCTTCACTAGCTCTCGAAGCGCACACAATTAATTCCAGAGAGTAAACGAAAGCGATATTTTTTGTAGGAATTTTAATGTACTTCAGTTTTGTAGTGGGATACGTTTTTGCAGATTACACGGCTTTCAAATTATTAAAGAAATCAGAAAAGTGACCTTCAAACCTTTCCCATATTACGTTAAACGGTCGAAATATGCGTAAATTTAAGTGCATCAATAAGTAATTTATGGAATTGTTGAATTTCATATTCGTTTCACTCTCGTCAGTTAATGGCTTCCTGAGTGTCTGTGCTCGTTTAGAACTTCTCTTTCTCAAATAACTGGCCCCCCTTTCAACAGCTCAGCGTTCGAAAGCAGGTTACATTTTCCATTTTCGAAGATCCTCAAAGAGGTGATGGGTGCTATGTAGTGGAGGTTTCGAAAGAAGTCTTTCTTCTTTCTCCTTATGAACTTACGACGATATTCCAGCACATTTATGTAGTTGCCGCCAGCCTTGCGTCGAAAGTTGTGATTTCTCCGAATAAATTTTCAGTTCCCTACACCACTAGTATAGCACATTGATACGTAGTTAATGCACAGCAAATTGTAACAGGAAACTTTCAAGGTCGATCTGACGGATGACAGATAACAGGCACACAAGTCTACATCTACATCTACATCTACATCCATACTCCGCAAGCCACCTGACGGTGTGTGTCGGAGGGTACCCTGAGTACCTCTATCGGTTCTCCCTTCTATTCCAGTCTCGTATTGTACGTGGAAAGAAGGATTGTCGGTATGCTTCTGTGTGAGCTCTAATCTCTCTGATTTTATCCTCATGGTCTCTTCGCGAGATATACGTAGGAGGGAGCAATATACTGCTTGACTCTTCGGTGAAGGTATGTTCTCGAAACTTTAACAAAAGCCCGTACCGAGCTACTGAGCGTCTCTCCTGCAGAGTCTTCCACTGGAGTTTATCTATCATCTCCGTAACGCTTTCGCAATTACTAAATGATCCTGTAACGAAGCGCGCTGCTCTCCGTTGGATCTTCTCTATCTCTTCTATCAACCCTATCTGGTGCGGATCCCACACTGCTGAGCAGTATTCAAGCATTGGGCGAACAAGCGTACTGTAACCTACTTCCTTTGTTGTCGGATTGCATTTCCTTAAGATTCTTCCAATGAATCTCAGTCTGGCATCTGCTTTACCGACGATCAACTTTATATGATCATTCCATTTTAAATCACTCCTAATGAGTACTCCCAGATAATTTATGGAATTAACTACTTCCAGTTGCTGACCTGCTATTTTGTAGCTAAATGATAAGGGACCTATCTTTCTATGTATTCGCATCACATTACACTTGTCTACATTGAGATTCAATTGCCATTCCGTGCACCATGCGTCAATTCGCTGCAGATCCTCCTGCATTTCAGTACAATTTTCTATTGTTGCAACCTCTCGATACACCACAGCATCATCTGCAAAAAGCCTCAGTGAACTTCCGATGTCATCCACCAGGTCATTTATGTATATTGTGAATAGCAACGGTCCTATGACACTCCCCTGGGGCACACCTGAAATCACTCTTACTTCGGAAGACTTCTCACCATTGAGAATGACATGCTGCGTTCTGTTATCTAGGAACTCCTCAATCCAACCACACAATTGATCTGATAGTCCGTATGCTCTTACTTTGTTCATTAAACGACTGTGGGGAACTGTGTCAAACGCCTTGCGGAAGTCAAGAAACACGGCATCTACCTGTGAACCCGTGTCTAAGGCCCTCTGAGTCTCGTGGACGAATAGCGAGAGCTGGGTTTCACACGACCGTCTTTTTCGAAACCCATGCTGATTCCTACAGAGTAGATTTCTAGTCTCCAGAAAAGACATTATACTCGAACATAATATGTGTTCCAAAATTCTACAACTGATCGACGTTAGAGATATAGGTCTATAGTTCTGCACATCTGTTTGACGTCCCTTCTTGAAAACGGGGATGACCTGTGCTCTTTTCCAATCCTTTGGAACGCTTCGCTCTTCTAGAGACCTACGGTACACCGCTGCAAGAAGGGGGGCAAGTTCCTTCGCGTACTCTGTGTAAAATCGAACTGGTATTCCATCAGGACCAGCGGCCTTTCCTCTTTTGAGCGATTTTAATTGTTTCTCTATCCCTCTGTCGTCTATTTCGATATCTACCATTTTGTCAACTGTGCGACAATCTAGAGAAGGAACTACAGTGCAGTCTTCCTCTGTGAAACAGCTTTGGAAGAAGACATTTAGTAATTCGGCCTTTAGTCTGTCATCCTCTGTTTCAGTACCATTTTGGTCACAGAGTGTCTGGACATTTTGTTTTGATCCACCTACCGCTTTGACATAGGACCAAAATTTCTTAGGATTTTCTGCCAAGTCAGTACATAGAACTTTACTTTCGAATTCATTGAAAGCCTCTCGCATAGCCCTCCTCACACTGCATTTCGCTTCGCGTAATTTTTGTTTGTCTGCAAGGCTTTGGCTATGTTTATGTTTGCTGTGAAGTTCCCTTTGCTTCCGCAGCAGTTTTCTAACTCGGTTGTTGTACCACGGTGGCTCTTTCCCATCTCTTACGATCCTGCTTGGCACATACTCATCTAACGCATATTGTACCATGGTTTTGAACTTTGTCCACTGATCCTCAACACTGTCTGTACTTGAGACAAAACTTTTGTGTTGAGCCACCAAGTACTCTGAAATCTGCTTTTTGTCACTTTTGCTAAACAGAAAAATCTTCCTACCTTTTTTAATATTTCTATTTACGGCTGAAATCATCGATGCAGTAACCGCTTTATGATCGCTGATTCCCTGTTCTGCATTAACTGATTCAAATAGTTCGGGTCTGTTTGTCACCAGAAGGTCTAATATGTTATCGCCACGAGTCGGTTTTCTATTTAACTGCTCAAGGTAGTTTTCAGATAAAGCACTTAAAAATATTTCACTAGATTCTTTGTCCCTGCCACCCGTTATGAACGTCTGAGTCTCCCAGTCTATATCCGGCAAATTAAAATCTCCACCCAGAACTATAACATGGTGGGGAAATCTACTGGAAATATTTTCCAAATTATTCTTCAGGTGCTGAGCCACAACAGCTGCTGAGCCCGGGGGCCTATAGAGACATCCAATTACCATGTCTGAGCCTGCTTTAACCGTGACCTTCACCCAAATCATTTCACAATTCGAATCTCCGTCAATTTCCTTCGATACTATTGCACTTCTTATCGCTATAAACACGCCTCCCCCTTCACTGTCCAGCCTATCTCTGCGGTATACATTCCAATCCGAGTTTAGCATTTCATTACTGTTTACGTCTGGTTTCAGCCAACTTTCTGTTCCTAGTACTATATGGGCGTTGTGACCGTTTATTAATGAGAGCAGTTCTGGGCAGTCCATGGCAATAATTCCCTAGCGAACTTAGTCGCACATTTATTTGAGTAAACTAACGGGAAACGAAGCCACTGTACTCTCCCGAAAGCCAAAGACGACTCGCCTCTGGAGTGGTCCGTGCTGGGTCGTAAACACATAGAGGTTCCGTAAACCCGTACCTTATTTCTCGCTCAACCTGCTGGCCTCTCTTTTAGTCGTTACCTAGCCTTGTGGCACACAGTAACGTCTCTGTGTTAATGTGGCATCTGGCCCGTCACCCAATTAATCGTGCTCTCTGATAAGGAAATGTAAGTAAACAACTTGCGTTCATTAGGTAGGCAATGAATTTATCACACAACCATATAGAAGTAATACCTGTGTGGCTGTTGACATACTTTCCGGGATGTGAGGTCGTGGTCCAAGAGCTTTTCTGCTCCTTACGTTTCGTCCAGGACTGCGCTGGACTTCCTCAGAGGCGCTGCTCCGCTGAGTCTTGCCGACTGACTGGTCCATGTACCTGTGGTAAAGTTTATATTGGTACTACCAAAAGAAGCGTAAATACGCGACTGAAAGAGCATAAAAGTCTTTGTCGACTTGGAAAAATAGAAAAATCAGCTGTAGCGGAACATGCTCTTCAACCAGGCAGCCACCAAGTGAAATTTTCGGATACCGAAGTTTTATCTACAACGTTAAATTACTATCCACGGCTATACAGAGAAGCTATTGAAATTTATAAACGTCACGATAATTTTAATAGGAAAGAGGAGGCTATGAAACTCAGCGATATATGGACAGTGGCTCTACAAAATTGCTAACCATTTTTATCTTTGACAAGGTGGTAATCGATAGTCAACCTTATCTTTGCTATGGATTATCACTGCTCATCACGTGTCACCTGAACCACGCCCCCACTTTCTCACTATATGTAAGTCGCTCTCAGACACCCGACCAGTCAGTCGGCAAGATTCAGCGGAGCAGCGCCTCTGAGGAAGTCCAGCGCAGTCCTGGGCGAAACCTAAGGAGCAGAAAAGTTCTTGGTCCACGACCTCACATCCCGGAAAGTATATCAACAGCAATGTCACCCGGTCGTGAAGGCCTTCATTCTATAATACCTGTGTGCACATGAGACTTCTTCTGATTTTTCCGATTGTTATGGTCCAGAGGCATGTATTCCTGTTATCTTATTGAGTTCATATTTCACACTGCTACTTGGGGAATGGTGGGGGGGGGGGGGGGGAGGCGGTAGACCAACAACAGAAATCATAAGTTTTAAAAAGTGTCATAAGAACAACCATAACGATAATTTGATTTTGAACATTCATTACTATTCAGTTCCCAACAGTTTGGATTGTCTGTGATTTTACTTATCAATATTTGTTTGTAATGGTTTGTACAATGTACACAGATATTACTTTACGAGGTAAGTTGTTAAGGCAAATTAGTAACTAAATTGTAATAGTTTTACTGATGCCTATATTTTCATCTTTTGTATTGTGGCATTAGTACAGTAAAAGAGATGGAATGCGAATATTGCACAGCCACCATCAGTACTACTAGAGGCGTTCGAGAGGAGGGTTTCCGATTTACGTCTCCATCATCAACATCTGCAACAACAAGTTGTACGAAATCCACCCAACCCTCTACTGCCTCAGTCTTTGGTTGCCCTCTTAGAAGCGAAACGAGTGAATCCGTCAGCGAAGTTGATCCGCTACCACTGTGCAATTTGATCGAGAGCTAGGACACTTGCATGTGCCACCTTTGAACCCGTTTCGATAGGACAATCGTCCTTGACAAATGTTGCCAACATTATTAAGCTCCCTCCCCTCCCCACCCCCCCTCCCCCCAATTGAATCTGGAGAAAACAAATTTCCAGTTCCTTGTTAACATGGTTTCTAAGGAAAACCATCCCTTAATCAATGAAAACATAACTTGGCTTCCCTATTCTGCCACAGTTACCAACTTCCATGCGCCGGTTGTGGTGGCCGTGCGGTTCTAGGAACTTCAGTCCGGAACCGCGTGACAGCTACGGTCGCAGGTCCAAATCTATCCTTGGGCATGGATCTTTGTGATGTTCTTAGGTTAGTTAGGTTTATGTAGCTCTAAGTTCTAGGGGACTGATGACCTCAGATGCTTAGTTCCATATTGCTCAGAGCCATTTGAACCATTTGAACCAACTTCCAAGTAGGAAAACACTTTCGATCAACTTTCTGCCACAACTACCTAATCAACTGCGCGATAATTTACAAACAAAATTATATTCGACAGTAGCAATCCCTTTTACAACCGCCTGGTTGACTTCCTTGAACAACTAAAGGTTTATTGCGATTACTGCACACAAGCTTGATGACTCCATTCAAGAATATTAGACTGGCTGGAATTTTCATATCGGCACACTGCCGAAAATACAACTAATTTATAAAAGAGAAGCAACCAAATGGGAAATATGTAGTAAAATAGTGGCTGTTGTAACTAACAATGTAGCCAACATGTTTGCTGAGGTCATAATTTGTAAATGTGCTCACATCCCCTGCTATGCTATGCACTATCAGCGTAATTGTCAAATAATGTATGAAAACAACTGAAAGTCTTGTCGGAAACATTAAATCTCTCCTTCAACATTTAAAGAATGTTTCTTTTGCAATGAATAAACTAAACGCATGTGCAAATGAATCTGGCGATATTAAAATTAAAACAAGAAATCCCAACACGATGGAACCCTCTTTTCGACATGCTGGTCTGTGTCTTGAGAAACAAATTGTCCAAATTTTCCACTTCGGTGGATCTCGGAGATGATGGATTAAACTGACGCCTGGAGAGTGGCAAATTGTAGGACACTCAATAAAATACTTCAAACCCTTTATGACGTCTATAAAGTGTTGAGCGTTGAGCAAACTGTGTCATTGCCCTAAACGGAGGTTTTACCTTGAGACACTTTTAAATTTTGTTTCTATGTTTAAAAACAATGAAGGGTTCCCTCCCTAATAGCTGCAGTGTCCAAAAGGATGATAAAAGCTCCCGAAGAGTTCCAGAATGAGATTTTCACTCTGCAGCGGAGTGTGCACAGATATGAAACTTCCTGGAAGATTAAAACTGTGTGCCCGACCGAGACTCGAACTCGGGACCTTTGTCTTTCACGGGCAAGTGCTCGACCATCTGAGCTACCGAAGCACGACTCACGCCCGGTACTCACAGGTTTACTTCTGCCAGTATCTCGTTTCCTACCTTTCAAACTTTACAGAAGCTCTTCTGCGAACCTTGCAGAACTAGCACTCCTGAAAGAAAGGTTATAGTGGAGACATGGCTTAGCCACAGCCTGGGGATGTTTCCACAATGAGATTTTCACTCTGCAGCGGAGTGTGCGCTGATATGAAACTTCCTGGCAGATTAAAACTGTGTGCCCGACCGAGACTCAAATTCGGGACCTTTGCCTATCGCGGGCAAGTGGTCTACCATCTGAGCTACCGAAGCACGACTCACGCCCGCTACTCACATCTTTACTTCTGCCAGTATCTCGTATACTTTGCATGGCCGCTGGCATTCACCATGTCCGCAGCTTCCAAAGAAAATTATTTAATGATTCAATCGATCGTGTGTTATTACTCCTCAGTACCAACATTCGGTGATAAACTTGGTACGCTGCTAAATTGTGTGATGGTGAAACCTTCCCGTCTCCTCTATACCTCTTTTGTTATTGATAACCTTCCCTTTTTCCCTATAACCTATGAAACCTTTCCTTACGATTTTTTTTTATTTTTTTACTGTTACTGGGTCGCAATCTGACTGCTACATCGAACTGTGACATGAATATACTTACTCTGGTTTATTATACTCTATTAGCTGCTGGTGGGCTGTCATAATAAGTGGCTGTATTTATTACCAAAGCTGACGTTCTTCCTTATTATCAAAGCTGATGTTCTTCTTTAATTAATTTGATTGAAGTTACTTAATTCATGGTTACACTTTTTCTTGACAACAATAAAGTTTTAGCAAAGTTTTATGTTGATAATTTTTGGGATGGATTATAATCAGTAATGCAACATTGCTGGCAAAAATTAATTATATTCTGAAAACGCTTCAAATATTTACTGTTGGTAATGAAATGATTTTACAAACGTTCAAATGGGACTTACTTTTTACTTTAATCTTACAACTAGCATTGCGCAAACATACCTTCAGTAGTCTCGAGTTTCGCAAAGAAAATAATTCAATAATATTAGTTCCTCTTATGATAATAGTTAGTTGATGTCTCTGTACATCCGTTTATAATCTCTTGTAAATCATAGCTGGTGGCTGGCAGGTACACTACTCCTCTCAACCTCTCGCTTCAGACCTGCTACCAACTCGCTTCACATCTCGCTTACTACTGACATCCTACGAACGCTAAAGTGCGGTCTCTCCTGCCAACAATGCTTTCTGGTGCAGACAATCCCTGCTACCATTACAAAATGTATCAATGCGCAATCTTTCCCGCTCATTTCTTAAAATGTATCCATACGCGGTCTTTCCCACCCTTTTTAAAATTATATAAATTTGAGGTCTCTCTTGCCAACAATACTTTGGTGCAGATGTTCCCTGCTACCACAATTATTTCCAACATGACAAATATTAATTATTCCTACCTAATCCTATTAATAAAATATAAACATCTTTCATAAATTGTGGTTTAACAATAGACAATAGAAATATACACGTCTTACAGTGGCTAAGAACTATTCACGAATACAATCCAAGTTTGTTTTGTCATAGACGCAATGAAAAACGATGCACATCCAAATATTCGACGTTCGTCTCTTGTTCTCTATGACGCAATGATTATTTGCTACAATTCTACGATCAGTATCACCCTGATTCGTGCAGTGTTCCACAGGTTACATTTATACTAATGAGAAATGTAGATACAGTAATATAAAGAAAATGACCATACTGATTTGACTGGAAGTTCGTGTATAACCATTTTCTGTTCCCCATCTCCTTTTTCTCCTTTTTTCACTCTCAACTACGTAAGCAATAAACCGATCATTAAATACTGGTATTTTACACAGCCACATGAATAACATTGCTAGAATTACGTGGGAATAATAAAAAGTACCAGGAGAGAGAATAGATACAGAGACCACACCCTTATTAAACTAAGTGTTTAGTCGATCGGCTGCAGACTACAAATCAGATCATTTCGAAAATGGGTTCGATTTGCGTCGTTCTGCTTAGCAGCGTTAGTCGTGCCATGAACAACCTGTCAATACGAATCCAGTTGGTGAGGAGAAGTCCGTACAGTCCCCTTGTAAGTTCGTCTTCCGTTGCCCCATAATTCCTATTTCGGAGCACACGGATACACCATAAGCACACACTCATTTAGCGCGCCCCACCTCTGGTGGATTTGACGGTCGACGAGATCGTATTGAATTGAGTAACGGGTCCGTATTCTTGTTTCTGGTTGTGTAGTCATTAAATGCAATAAGATGAGACCAACTAAAATAAAATGGTCAGAAGAGCTAGCAAACAGGGACGATGATTTCATTTAGGGCTCTCGGTCCGAAACCTGGATTTATTAAGATCCCGCCGGTCGCGACAGCCACCACACGTGGGAAACGCAGATAGTGCGTTTCACGGAAACTCAGTGCGGACTCTGGATGACAAAAGAGCATCAAAGGGCGCAGTGAGCATCGAAAGTCAGCTATGAATACCAGCGCAAGACCAGCAGTAGTTCATAGACTTATTGGATTCCAGGCAGCGAGTACACATAACAGCACAACTCTCAACTTCTGAAGAAGGCAACTTGGTCGGCCGTCGAAACATCGCGCGGAAAATGGAAATAACAAATCTGCTGCCAATTCCCCTCCTCACTTTCTCCATTCTGAACTAGCTCCTTCCCTTAAATGACAGTGGAGGGTGCCGCTAACGGACCTAACGACATCACATGTTGAGATAGCAGAGGACTAGGGAATTTCGTCAATGTACCCGGTAAACTAGTTGTGGAGCGTTATACTTCCGTCACCCAACACGCCAACAGCTAGAAAGTCTCGTTTTACTATGTACAGAGAAAACTCGTAAGGACTCCTTCACTCAGGGCTGTCAAAGATAGAACAAGAAAAACGATGCAAGCTGAGTACATCAGCTTACATACAGTCATAGTTGACGTCTGTGTCTGTGGCTTGAGAACGTGTATATTCGCTCTAGGGATAGGAGTGTGTAACATTGAGTTCTAGTGTCTCCGCGGTCAAGAAATTGGCCATTATGAGCGCTATGGAACACATGTCGAAAATTTCGTATGCCAGATTTTTAATTCGTGTCCTGATGAACTGCACTGCAGTGCAAAACATGAACTACCACATCATTTTACATAATGATTACGGTGACAATGCAAATCGAGCACTGAAGCAGCCGATCAGAATTTTCTGGGAATGATATAATTACTCACATATTGGCTGTTTCTGCAGTATTTCATTGTAATAACATTCTGTGGTAGACAAGCTTCTATAACGGATTGTAATGCAACTAAACCTCAATTTCTCTTCCAACCAACTACCTACTTTTCCTAAAGCATGTCAGCTGAGACAAAATTTCACAGATCATCCGGAGGTTGGGCTGTGCATTCTATTTTGTATTATTGCGCTTATCATGTGCAGCTTTTTGTTCCAATTACACAATAAAATAAGGCAATGTACAAATCAAAGTGTCTGGAATTTTCATTATTGACATCCGCGCTTGGCCCTTCAGAATTGAGTTTTCCGTGAGTTTCCTAAATTGCTTAAGGTAAATGCCAGTACTGTTCGTTTTGAAGAAATGGGGTCGTTTTGCCCATCTTGTGCTTCATCGATTCGGCATATCCCTAACCTTTAGTGGACATCGAGTGATAACTTATATTGGAAACTCAGTGTTTTTGATTACACACGGCGTTTTACTGATCTCTCAAGTACTAAATTTGAAGTACATGTGAGTTGTTAGCTGCTTCCACCGTACGGAGTTGAATGCATAAGTTCCGAATAATGTTCACCAACGTGCAATTTTCTATAGTTCCTTGCCGCAGTAGTTCCTTGCCGCAGTACACAAAACAGCATGTACGTCTTTAGTCCGGTATCTTGAGGCTTTAATATACTTTTAACAAGAGACTGGTATTGTAAAGATAGTTAAATTTTGAATTGTTTTGTTTAAATGTTACGCCACTCACCTTTTATTAGCTGTTCTGTTATATTCCACTTTATGGATCACAGATATTTTCTATTCTTCATACTTTCATAGAAAAAAAACAAAATAATGAACTACGTAAATTGCCGTAGTTACTATCAAACTATTCTTAGTTACATATCCAAATAACCAAAGATTGCTGATTAAGTTCTTAATAAATACCGACAAAGACAGACGACACATCTGTCCCCCAAGGCTGGCGAACCAGATCTTACAATTACAAATCAGTGATTGCGAACTTAATGTTTATCTGATACCGACAGCAGCAGACACCATATCTGTCCTCCGACTGCTAATCCAGTTCTGATCTTACAGCCGAACCACGTCGTCCGCCATCATAGTTATATGCGACCCGAAGATCTTCGAAGTGCTTCGTCTGCTTTTTCCTTTAAGAACTGTTTATTATGTTGCTCGTAATTAACACTTCTGAAATAATACAATGATAGCATACTATTCAGAAATGCTTATATGAAATGTAAGTAAATTCACTGTTTAGTTTTTCTAATATTAATAACAGCAGTTTATCCTTTTGGTGCACTACTTCTGAACACAGCAAACCAATCGCGGAGTAGTATATAATGTAATTGGTCTTTCTCGCGATAGACATAGCGAATAGATCATTTTCCACCATTACCTCACACTACTATACGTCATCCTCCTATGGTTGCCTTCTGAACTGCTCTACACAGAGGATCCTCCAGCTGAATATGGTAGCTGTATAGCCGGAAATATTACACTATATCGTCTTACTTGTGTTTGTCATTTTTTGTACGATTTATGAGCTCGTTGCAGTTATAAAACGATTAATAAGAAATGTCATTATCTTTGTGAACTTAAATATACCATTGTTCTCATTCAAACTCCCTCAACTACACATCGTTCTTATTTCATTTTATATTTTTGGTAACACGTGGGTACACAAGCAATTCAAGGTTCAATCTTATTAAATTAGTTAATTTGGTTATTAATTTGAGTTCTGAAAGTAGTGATCGCAGCCTTGGGCAACAGAAGTCCCTTAAGTAAATTCACAAATTTCGTAAATAAAAAAAATTAAAGATGTAGCGCACGATTTGAAGGTTATGGGAAAGATAATACCATTCTTTAGGTAAAGACAATAACATTCAACATTACTGGCAGATATATTTGTGATTACAGTAAGCGACGTCTTCCACCTCATAATAAATGCGAAGCCATATTATTCAGGCTCATTTTATCATAATTATAAAAAAATATTTTTCTGTCGTGCTACTTGCTTTATGAGATGTGGATTGTAAGTTCACTTCCAGAGCTGTTCGAGCATATAGAAAATATAGCGGCTCATGTTTTAAGCAACCTATTTTGTATGAAAAAATTGTTAGGTAAAATTTAAGAATATCAGAGAAAAACCCCGTATGAAATAAATGGAGTACTGATGCCGTACGCCCTGGTCGGAGACGAGGCATTTGGTATACCCGGAAATTTAATGCGCCATTATAGAAGAACGGATTCAACAAACAACAAAAGAATCTTTAACTGCCGACTTAACTCGGAGTAGCCGGCTTTGGAATTCACTACTGGCACTCTTTCAAATAAATGGAGCAGTTTTTCACAGCCCAGAGGTTGTTCGAGATGAATTGGCTGTTGCCGTATTGCAATTAATGCATGCTGTATTTCGCAGAGTTATATACCAGGAAGAGATGGCTATAAATGTGAAGACATACTGTACGTAACTCCAGAATTGGAAATTCTTCCAGATCATACAGGCTATCGACAGTCATTGAGAATTTCGTTTCAGGATGAAGGCAACGTCTGGTTGCTTCGACAAGTGCGGGAGACCATTATAGCCCTTACACACCGCGCCAAGACAGAAAGCCTCGTGACCTTTACAACGTAATTGCCTAGTAGCCACCGAGCGTGCGAAGACAGTATTTTTTAGAGCTAATACACTGGGTAGTCTTCAGTTTGCTCCTTGTGTGCGCTGTATGATTTTCCATGTTTCTTTTGCGAGTGCGCAGTGACTTCTGACTGAATGATAAAGCCTATCTGTACCTCAAAATTCAAACACCGATCTAGCCAGTCTCGGAAAATGGTACATAACCTTATAATTTATACGGAAGACGCGTCCACGCAGGGAAGGAACATTTCAGTGCTACAAGTTCAACTGGGAGTGCAAGCGGCAAAGGCGATTTGCTTAGCACTATTCAGAAAATTAAAACAGAAGGCAGGCTAGCGGCATCTGGCGGAGGAAGAAAATTTGCAACTCCAGGTAAAAACAAAAAAGAAGTAAACGAAAAGCATTTATAAACGCTGATAGTTTCGATGAAGCCGTTGTTAGGAGAATTGTTTACAACTTTTATTTGACAGAAAAACGAGTGCCTACAGTGGAAGGAGTCAAACAGAATTTGAAGGAAGCTACAGACTTTCAAGGTAGTAACACTACCGTAATGCAGTTAAAAAAATAAATCAGATTTCGGCTGGGAAAAATCAGTCAAGCAGGCTCATGTTGATATAGAGAATAGAAATCCCAGAAAGAAGAATAGTGTATCTGAAGTAATGAAAAAATATGGAGGAAAATAGAGACATTGTTTACATTGCTGAAACTTTCATTTTATAATCACACATGTGTAGGAAATCGTGGACTGGTAAAAATTTCTCAGTCTCCCCAAAACGGAATCAAAGGACAACGCCTAATTATAACTCATTTGCAGGCCGTGAAAATGGCTTCATTCTTAATACGCATATCTTGTGGAAGTCAAATCAAGCAACAGGAGATTAACACAACGACATGAATAAACCAAATTAAGAAAACTGGTTGACGAAAAGGTGATTCCCAATTTAAAACCTAACTCGGTACTAGTTCTCGACAATGCTCCACTCCACAAGGTTGAAATAAACAAAACGTCAACTTTTAATTCTATTACAGACATTACCAGAAAGAGGCTGACAAAGGAGCATACCCCATTTTAGGATGACAGGCCGAAATCTGTTCTTCATCAGCTAAGGACCATGGAGCATTCCGTCCATAAGATGCTAGAAACTGCTTGTCACATTGCTTTACACCTTCCTCCTTACAGCCCGGAAGTAATTCCAACAGCGCGTGTTTAGTTCATTGTGAAAGGTTGGATAGCTTCTAGGAACGTTCTCTGTACGTTTCATCTGTGAAACATTTATGTGAAGAGTAATACAATTCACTGACTAAGGAATAACGGATTATAATTTGCGAACACGTTAAAAAATTGCAACAAGAAATTTCTTTCGACGATGAACAGATAAAATAATAATAAGTTTCGGTGCTGTAAGTAGTGATGTGAAAGTTACGAGGGTCGCTCCAAAAGAAATGCACACTATTTTTAAAAAAATCCATCTTTTATTCTGCATGTTTGAAAGTTTTACAGTGAGTAGATACATCCTTTAGAACAATATTTCCATTTCTCCACATAATTTTCATCCATCTCAACTGTCTTACGCCATCTTGGAACCAGCGCCTGTATACATGCACCGTAAAATTCTGGACCAACCTGTTGGAGCCACTGTTTGCCAGCGTGCACAAGGGAGTCATCATCTTCAAACCTTGTTCCACGAAGAGAGTCTTTCAGTTTCCCAAAGAGATGATAGTCACATGGAGCCAGGTCAGGACTGTAAGGCGGGTGTTTCAGTGTTGTGCATCCGAGTTTTGTGATCGATTCCATGTTTTTTTGACTGACATGTGGCCATGCATAGTCGTGCATAGTCGTGCATCAGCAAAACATTCTGCTTTTGCCGATGTAGTCGAACACTACTCAGTCGAGGTTGAAGTTTCTTCATTGTCGTCACACACGCATCGGAATTTATAGTGATTCCACTTGGCATCATGTCCACAAGCAAGATTCCCTCGGAATCGAAAAACACCGTAGCCATAACTTTTACAGCAGAAGGTGTGGTTTTGATTTTTTTCTTATTCTTCTTCGATGAATATGCATGATGCCGCTCCATTGATTGCCTCTCCGTCTCTGGTGAAAAATGATGGAGCCATGTTTCATCACCTGCCACAATTCTTCCAAGAAATTCATCTCCACCATTCTCGTACTGTTCCAAAAGTTCCGCTGCATACCGTTTTTCTTGTTTCTTTGTGAGTCACTGTCAACATCCTGGGAACCCACCTGGCACAAATCTTTTTTAACGCCAACACTTTCAGTATTCTGCAACCGCTTCCTTCCCCTATCCCAACGTAGAGTGACACTGTGATGCGTCTATCAGCAGTCACCAATTCGTTAACTCTCTGCACATTGTCTGGAGTGTGCAGTACGAGGCCTGCCGCTGCGAGGACAATTCTTTCATCACGTCACCTGCTTGCCCACCGACTAACTGTACTGCGATCGACAGCCTCATCTCCATACACCTTTTTCAACATCTTGTGGATGTTTCCCACTGTCTCGTTTTCAAGCACAGGTATTCTATGACAACACGTTGCTTCTGACGAACGTCAAGTGTAGCAGCCGTCTTGAAGACATGCTGTGATGGCGGCACTCACGGGAACAGATTGAACTACGTTTGAAAACAAGCGGGAAGGATGTATCTACGCACTGTAAGACTTTCACACATGTAGAATGAAAACTGTATTTTTACAAAAATAGTGTGCATTTCTTTTGGAGTGACCCTCGTATTATGGTGATTCTCACTTTGAAGATGATGCAGAACTGGAAGGAGTAACTGAGCTGCATGATAGGCCTACTGATTGAACGTGAGAACTTGAGGTCAATGTTCTCTGTTCAGCACACATACGCTTTGTAAAGGATGAGCCAGACAGTAAGGGATTTTACTTTATTATATGAGCTTTCAAACGGTAACTTAATCTTTGCATTACGGCCAAGCCACGGCCGGCAGTGTTAGCTGCCTGTAAATTCTTTCGTCCCACAGTTTAGCAACAGGAAGGCAGCACCAGGGTAGGGCGCCTTGGCCACGCGCCTCTCTCATGTGCTTACGAGGTAACGCCGCCCCAGACGTCGCTTAGGAGGCGACGCTCTGAAAGTTCCATACCGCCCGCACGGTTTTCTCGATCCCGACCAATCAGGGCGGAGGAAGCCGCGCGGTGCGTCGAATATACCCGGCCGCCCGTCGCCGGGCCCGTTCGTATTCTTGCTCAACCGCGAGTCGGATGCGCGCCCTGTAGCATTGAACATCTCCCGCTTCTCCCGGTGATGCGGCACTGTGGACTTAGTTTCGGCAGACAACCACTCTCGTTAGCTCCGCGAACTATGTTTCGCCAAACTCTGCGCTCTGGCTCACCCTCACCTCCCTAGGTGTATGTGACCCCTTTTTAACATTCTTTCACCAATAAATGTCCTGTGTCTAAATTTTGTCCTATTCATTTCATAACGCCCACCGCCTGTCCATACACCCATCCTGTACAACTGGTGTCGGAACTGGTGTCTTTCTGGCAAGACGCCGTACACTTCGCGTATGTAATGCGATAACCGATAGCCGACACGGTAGCTCAGCGTGTCTGGTCAGAGAACCGGTTGGCGTCTGTAATAAAAAAACTGAGTGGAAGGATCAACCACCGAACTTGAACAGGATGTCTTACGAAGACCGCAACAACGAAACATAACGATCGATAACTATCAAAAAAAACTGAAAAACAAAAAACAAACAAACGGCTGCCACGTTTGCTCTCCACGTGGGCCGTGGCTGCTCCAGTAAACACGCACAGAGCGTGCGCTGCAGCGAGGCAGCCCTCGCTAGTCAGTCACTTGAGCCGGACGCCGCCGCACTGCGTGTTGCCTGAATTCGAGGGGCACTCGCTGCGCGACCGGCCGGGCAGCCGTCATCCATCGCCGCGCCAGCCGCCGCCGTTACGTCACCGCCGTCGCGACGCCCAGCGTCGCCCGCCGCTGTTGACGATGCGCCAGGGGCCTGCCGCGATCGCGAACTGGCCGAACCAGCGCCGTCCGCCGCCAACACATTTGCCACCGTCCGAGGTTCCGGACCTCGCCGCCTCCAGCTGCCGCCCGCCACTCCATTACGTCGTAGCCGCCACGAATGCGCCGCACCGCCTTCACTGCCATCTAAGTCGCAGCGATGCTTTCAACATTAGCTTCGTCGATCGTCTGCCGCTGGATTAGCAAACTTTGGGCCCGTCCATTTTTTGTAACAATTATTACAGTTTTTTGGCCATAAATTTGTAAACATGCCGATAGGAACACGAGCGACGGAACGGGATACTCCTGCAGAGGCACCTGCCTCGCAAGACCCGCTCGAGGCCATAAATGCACAAATGCGCCAATTATTCGCACAAAATCAGGAGCTACTTCAACAAAACCGCGTCTTGAAACTGACGCTGAAAGCTAGTGTGCGAACTTCCATACCTGTGGCTACCTCCAGCCCTGTAACAAATGCTCAAACAGTGGCAACTAACAATACTTCTGTCTCTAATGCGAATGCCACAATTTGCTGCTGATATGGCGACTCTAAGCAGTTTTCCTGCGGCTGATTTCATTCCCACCTTTTCCTGGGAACTCCCACGAAAATGTGGCTATGATCCTACAAAATATTCGTGTGTGTGCGTGGCACGTGTGCCTGGCCGGATGATCTATTGGTCAATGTAGCCAAACTGAAGTAGGCAGGGGAAGCCCGAATGTCTATAAAAGCGGTGGACGAATTGCATGAATTTGAAGTATTGGCCCGCGGATTGAGGTACCGGATATTACAGACACCAATTATCAACCCTTGGGCAGAAGCCTAATGAGGATTTTGATGCCTTTGCAGATCGCATACCTATAAACTAGAGGAAAATGCCAGTGTAAACAGAATTTTGCGCTCAGAAGCGGAAGCGCGTGTAATTGATGCATTTGTTCGCGGTATTGACCCCCGCGTTTGAGGAGAAGTCAAAGCAGCCTCTTCCACTTCTCTGTTTGAAGCTGTTCGTTTGGCAATGGTATGCGATGAGGTATTGCGCCTTTGCACTGCCACACCGCGCCCGAAGGACCCAGTACCGGCTCCACCAAGGGAAGCATTTTGTTAGCGTTGTGTGAAGCCCAACCATACGGCAATGCGCAGTCGCGCACCGTATTGCACCATTTGCCACACAGTAGCTCATGCTAATAATGTTTGCCCCACAAAGTCACCATTTTTTGGAGAAAAAGATCAACGGGTGTTACAGCCACACCGATTCCATATCACTGGCCTTGCAGAGGAAGCAATTGTCCCCGTGGGTTCGTGTGTAGTGAATCTGCAAATAGACGAGGGTAAATACAGTCTGAGGATGGAAGTAGTAAGGCTAAAGAAGGGCGAATTTGATATCATACTAGGGAATAACTTCCTGTACCGCTATCAGGAGACAGTGGATTATCGAACACGAACTGTGCAGTTCGGTGAAGCAATTAACCGATTTGGCAATGCGCACCCCCGTCAGACCCGAGGGAGCTGTGAAAGGTGCCGTTCACAGTCTCCCATAAAACCGCAGATGTGAGCGATAAAAACCACTGACCCTGTGAGGATAAAAGGCGGAAGTGGAAAGATTCTCTGGATAGATGTGAAAATTCAAGAACAGCCTAAGAGAGACATTCTGATTGACCCGATCACCCAGAATGATGCCTTAGATTGTCAGTCAGTACATACAGGGTCTTACAAAAAGGTACGGCCAAACTTCCTGGAAACATTCCTCACACACAAAGAAAGAAGACATGTAATGTGGACATGTGCCCGGAAACGCTTACTTTCCATGTTAAGAGTTCATTTTATTACATCTCTTCAAATCACATTAATCATGGAATGGAAACACACAGCAACAGAACGTACCAGCGTGACTTCAAACACTATGTTAGAGGAAATGTTCAAAATGTCCTCCGTTAGCGACGCTACATGCATCCACCCTCCGTCGCATGGAATCCCTGTTGCGCTGACGCAGCCCTGGAGAATGGCGTATTGTATCACAGCCGTCCACAATACGAGCACGAAGAGTCTCTACATTTGGTACCGGGGTTCAGCAGACAAGAGCTTTCAAATATCCCCAGGAAAGCGTGGAGGCCATGGAATTAGTTCGCCTCTACCAATCCATCGGTCACCGAATCTGTTGTTGAAAAGCGTACGAACTCTTTGACTGAAATGTGCAGGAGCTCGATCGTGCATGAACCACATGTTGTGTCATACTTGTAAAGGCACATGTTCTAGCAGCCCAGGTAGAGTATCCCGTATGAAATCATGATAAAGTGCTCCATTGAGCGTAGGTGGAAGAACATGGGGCCCAATCAAGACATCACCAACAATGCCTGCCCAAACGTTCACAGAAAATCTGTGTTGATGACGTGATTGCACAATTGCGTGCTGATTCTCGTCAGTCCACACATGCTGATTGTGAAAATTTACAATTTAATCACGTTGGATTCAATGATTCAAATGGCTCTGAGCACTATGGGACTTAACATCTGTGGTCATCAGTCCCCTAGAACTTAGAACTACTTAAACCTAACTAACCTAAGGACGTCACACTCATCCATGCCCGAGGCAGGATTCGAACCTGCGACCGTACCGGTCACGCGGTTCGAGACTGGAACACCTAGACCTTAGAGCATATCTACGCTGCTGTCTAGGTGGTTGTATTACCTTCTTTCTTGCTTTCTTGGGTGGAACTACTGGCATAATAGGCCCGGTTTCACTGTTAGTTGGGGGTGGCTAAGATCCTTTATACGGTTTCAATCTGTCAAAATGAACGATCACTGTGCGTTCCGCTAACTGAATTTCCGCATTTACTGGTAAAGTATGCCGGATGATACGGTACGGTCCTTCATAAGTAGGTGTAAACTTAGACTTTCCCTTTTTTACTACTGGATTGCTCAACGTAACTAGGTCTCCTACCTTGTGCTCGGGCATTTTTGGTTTTTGATTACCTTTCTTTAACTGTTGGGCATTGTTCCCTCTTACTTTTCCCCAAATGTCTTTTAGACGTCGTGCTAGACATTTTACAACATTGGATTTAATTCCAGGGGGCAGTTTGTCAATTTTAAAAGGCGAATTCATAGGGCGGCCATGTTGTTGTTGTTGTGGTCTTCAGTCCTGAGACTGGTTTGATGCAGCTCTCCATGCTACTCTATCCTGTGCAAGCTTCTTCATCTCCCAGTACCTACTGCAACCTACATCCTTCTGAATCTGCTTAGTGTACTCATCTCTCGGTCTCCCTCTACGATTTTTACCCTCCACACTAGGGCCATATACTGCTTAATAAGGTGAGTACCCTGTAGCTTCATGGACACGGCTGTTACATGCTGACGTAACGTATTGAACATACCTGTCTCAGTAAGAGTGATGTTTAATAACATAGTAACACAGCATGCGCACAACGGTCGGGTGGACTCGCTCCAGACGACCGTTCGCTTTTGGGTGGAACGGTATCGTTCGCCACTTTGTAATTCGCAGTAACCGACAAACTTCTGTAAACAAGGCAGACAAGAAATTCGTACCTAGCTCTGTGAGTACAGCTTCAGGGCTTCCGTATGGTAACACCAAATCGGTGACAAAAGCACGCGCTATTGTTTCAGAGGACATATCTGGTATAGGAATGAGAATCAAGAACCTAGAGAAATGATCTATAAGGAACAAAATATACCGATTATTTTGGGGGCTCACAGGGAAAGGCCCGAAAATATCTGCTGCTACTACGTCCCAGGGATATGTGGCTTCTGGTACCTACTGTAAAGGCACTTTCGTTAGAGGTGGCAATGACCTCTTAACGCACGGTAGACAATTTTGAATATACTTTTGCCCGTCCTTCCGTCTTCCTGTCCAGAAATAATGGGCGGCTATATGGCACAATTTGTGGCTCGAAAGCCATTATGACATGCTTGCAGGCTATCGTGACAGTGTGTGATAATCTTGGAACGTAGTTCTTTAGGGATTACTGCCTGTTTACCCAAGTGAGTCTTTCGATATAAAATTCCATCTTCAACGGAAAATTCAGGCAAAGCCACATATTTCTGACATTCGACGTCTCTTTGCTGTGCTTCCCTTAATTCTTCAATAGAAATGTCATTACCTACAATCACTCTGACTTTTCGACTTAAGGCGTTGGCGTTTTGATGTAACTTGCTCGGTTTGTGTTTTACCTCATACTCAAATTCGCTCAATTTCATAGCCCAACGAGTTAGCCTACTACTAGTGTCTTTTACTATAACGCGGCGTGATCAGTTATGACAGTGAATTTTCTCCCATACAAATAACATCGGAAGTAAGTTACACCAAACATAAGTGTTAGCAGTTCCTTCTCAGTTGTGCTGTAATCTGACTCTGATTTATTAAGCTGTCGAGACGCATAACCAATTGGTCGTTCTTCGCCATCTATCTCTTGTAATAGAATGGCTCCTAGAGCATAATCTGAGGCGTCTAATGACACTATGAATGGTTTTTCAAAATCCAGGTACGCTAGTACAGGGGCTCTAGTTAAAATATGTAGAATCTGTTGCATAGCTTCATCACATTCTTTGGTCCAAATAAAACTAACTCCTGTTTTCAATAAATTAGTCAGGGGCTTAGCAAGGGTAGCATAATAATTCACAAAACATCTGTAGTAGTTTGGAAGGCCTAAAAATGACTGTAGTTCCCTGACATTTGTCGGTGTTGGAAATTCCCTTACTGCGGTGGTCAAACGGAGGTCCGATTTGACACCTTCTCCAGTTATTAAATGACCTTGTACTTGTGATTGGGCGAAAGCACACTTTTCTAATTTCACTCTCAAAAGAGCTCCTTTTAACATTTGCAAAACATCTCTTAGTCTTTCTGCATGTTCTTTTAACGTTTTAGAAAAAAAAATAATGCCATCTAAATACACCAAGCAAGTTGTAGGTTTCAAGCCGCGCAGCAGTAAATCTGCAAATCTTTGAAAAGTAACGGGGGGTGTTTCTAAAACCAAATTGCATTCTTACAAATTCATACAATCCTGTAGGTACAACAAAAGCAGTTTTATGGCGGTCCTGGGTTGTAACAGGGATTTGATGGTACCCAGTACGCAAATCAAGGGTGGTAAAATACTTACAGTTCTCCAATCGGATCAATGTTTCATCAACGCGCGGTAACGAGTATGTGTTACCCGATTTGCTGCCCGCATATCGACAAATAGGCGATAGGCTTTCTCCCCATTTACTGATTTCTTTGGCACAACGACCACGGGAGACGTCCCCGCAATCGAGAAGGGTTTTATGATTCCTGCAGCTAATTTCTGCTGAATCGTATCTTCAACTACAGACTGCAAATGGTATGGTATACCGTAATGTTTTTGTGCAATTGGCCTAGCTTCTCCGGTCGGAATTTCGTGCTGAACCAAATCCGTAGCCACGAAAATTCCTCTAATAGTGGCTGCAACATCCTTTTCTCCTGACTGTTTAAATGACCTAACTCCTCTGCTAACTGAGTCCTTAACGTCGACGTGACATAGTACACTTCTCTAAGTGAGCATTTCTTTCTTCTCCTTCCTTTCTCATCTTTATCTCGCTGCTTTTCAGCTCCTCTAATTTCCTCAAAAATTTCTTGTCCACAGGCAACAATTGTACCCTTCAGTATCACAACGTCTTTTACACCAAAATTATCTATACTTTCTGGTATCGGAAAACCCTCCTGTCTCCTCTCCGGTCGGCAGATACTTCTCTTTATACAGGGTGTTACAAAAAGGTACGGCCTAGAAGGTACGGCCAAACTTTCAGGAAACATTCCTCACACACAAATAAAGAAAAGATGTTATGTGGACATGTGTACGGAAATGCTTAATTTCCATGTTAGAGCTAATTTTAGTTTCGTCAGCATGTACTGTACTTCCTCGATTCATCGCCAGTTGGCCCAATTGAAGGAGGGTAATGTTGACTTCGGTACTTGTGTTGACATGCGACTCATTGCTCTACAGTACTAGCATCAAGCACATCAGTACGTAGCAAGAACAGGTTAGTGTTCATCACGAACGTGGTTTTGCAGTCAGTGCAACGTTTACAAATGCGGAGTTGGCAGATGCCCATTTGATGTATGGATTAGCAAGGGCCAATAGCCTTGGCGCGGTACGTTTGTATCGAGACAGATTTCCAGAATGAAGGTGTCTCGACAGGAAGACGTTCGAAGAAATTGATCGGCGTCTTAGGGAACACGGAACATTCCAGCCTATGACTCGCGACTGGGAAAGACCTAGAACGACGAGGACACCTGCAATGGACGAGGCAATTCTTCGTGCAGTTGACGATAACCCTAATGTCAGCGTCAGAGAAGTTGCTGCTGTACAAGGTAACGTTGACCACGTCACTGTATGGAGAGTGTTACGGGAGAAACAGTTGTTTCCGTACCGTGTACAGCGTGTGCAGGCACTATCAGCAGCTGATTGGCCTCCACGGGTACACTTCTGCGAATGGTTCATCCAACAATGTGTCAATCCTCATTTCAGTGCAAATGTTCTCTTTGTGGATGAGGCTTCATTCTAATGTGATCAGCCGGCCGCGGTGGTCTAGCGGTTCTAGGCGCTCCGTCCGGAACCGCGTGACTGCTACCATTTGAACCATTTTAGCCTATGATTTACGTTCCAGAAAGTTGATCTGAGGTGCTATGTAGACAGTTGGAAACTTCCTGCATGCAGCAAGAGAATTAATTGATGGGAAGGAAGCTTCTGTCGTTGCTGTATATTCATTTAAGTTGTGTATGTTAGTTATAAGTAGACATTGGTAATAGAATTTATGGTGTCACATGTTAATGGAAGTGAATGAAGTTATGTAGTCGTTGTTTCTTGTGTTATTTAACGTCTCCAGTAATGTTATCGTAGCAGTCGAGAAGTAGAAACACAATATTCTTTAATCATGAAATTAAGGGGTAAGTTCTCCTTGCCAATAGAATACGTTGAATTATGAATCAGTTACTCCTGTATATGTTAAATGGATTCACGCTTCACTTGTTGCTTTAGTAATAGTGCGCGAACACAGCTGTCAAAGCTTTACTATAAAAACATGATAGTAACGCCTTCGTAACTGCCAGTACATCAATGACTACATGCTGCCATCGACCTGTCCTTTGAAATACGTCATATTACATGTATATTTTGCTAAATGATTACGCAACGATAATAACAAGAATAGGTACATCCAAGTTAAACAACAAATATGTTACTCTAACTTGACTAGAAGAAGGGATCGGTTGGTAGGACATGTTCTGAGGCATCAAGGGATCACCAGTTTAGTATTGGAGGGCAGCGTGGAGGGTAAAAATCGTAGAGGGAGACTGAGAGATGAGTACACTAAGCAGATTCAGAAGGATGTAGGTTGCAGTAGGTACTGGGAGATGAAGCAGCTTGCACAGGATAGAGTAGCATGGAGAGCAGCATCAAACCAGTCTCAGGACTGAAGACAACAACAACAACAACAACGTAAAAGTAGTCTTTCTCAAGTGCTATTTTAGTTTTTTCATGATGGGATGTTGAACTGACAACAAGGTAAGTTTTTTTTTTGGTACCACGTATTTCTGTATATTAACTGCCAGTGAAGTAGTCGCGTAAGTACCGCCGCTGTTGTCTACAGCTGTTCACATGCGGCGAGTCCCGTCACTCCCAGTCAGCTGGCGATCCGGCCCCCTTCCCTTCCCTCCCTCATGACCACCGTGGGAGCGACCATTGCAGTTCCCCCTTCCCCCACCCACCGCCTGTCTTTGGCGCGGGCAGCACCTGCACCTCTCCCCTCACCCCTCCACGCCACAATCATTCACTGAGCCCGCCACGTGCCCGTTACGCTAATTCAGCTCCACACTACGTCTTCGTCTTGGTGCAATTGTGCGTTGCAGTTTAAACAGCAAACCCAAAGGGATAGGTATAGAACAAAATTCGCCAGCTTAATATTGCCCTACAAATTTTACTAGTCTTATCTAAGGATGGGTACTATTTGTGTCGTCTATTTGAGTTTTCAGGAAGGAACAAAGTCGTGAGAGAGAACGTGGTACGCATTGTCTAAACCATCGGGATTAGTAAACGTAGGAGTTTCAGATCAATCTCCGTCTATCTTGCATCACCACCACGGTATATCCTTTTTTGTGACATTTTCATTCATCACTACTCATTCTGAATCCCATAAATCTCTACTCCAATCCTGAGGTTCTTGTGCAGCGTTGTGTTGTGCTTCCTGCGCAGCGCAAGTGCCCACTGCGAGCCGCTGCGGCATTAGACAGTTGCAACCGCCCCGGCTTCGCTCCTCAGCTGCAGCGGGCAGCTCTGACACCGCACTGGCCTCTGAAGTTATCTGCCGTACGCCTTTCTGACGTAGCGCGAGATTCGGCCTTGCAGCCAGCTGCCGCACTCCCAGCCGCCCTTTTCAATGTTACCACAGCGTTACAAACTAGCCTTACCGTGTTTCAAGCAGTTCTTATTGTAATGTTATTACGCCATTGATAACCTTTCACGCCACTATGGCTTACTCAGTTAATATTGGCACTCAACTACCTATGTTTTTTTTATACCTGGAAGCTCGTCCATGATTCCCTTGTCAACCGATTTGCCTCCTTTATCTAATATATCAAATGATCACCTCTTAGCGTCAATCGATGACCTGCTAAAACATGAAACAGGACAAATTTCTGACGTTCGCGTGTTGGCTCACCTAAATGAATGGCAAACAGCCACTATACATAACCATTATACCCATCGCCACAGTAGCACTCAGGGCGAATATCGCCCATAAGAGAGAAAAAAACTTAAACCTAAACTCAGTAACTAAGCAGAAAACCTGTCAGGCAAGTGCCCTCTCTTAGTTTTAATTCTGATGTCACCTAATGTGGAAAAACTATCGTAGTGAAGTGAAGTGTTCCCTTAGTGTTAACTCCCTTTTTAGATGTGTTTGAAACGTGAGGACTTCCCCTCATAACCCCCCCTCCCCCCAAATGGTTCAAATGGCTCTGAGCACTATGGGACTCAACTGCTGTGGTCATCAGTCCCCTAGAACTTAGAACTACTTAAACCTAACTAACCTAAGAACATCACAAAGATCCATGCCCGAGGCAGGATTCGAACCTGCGACCGTAGCAGTCGCACGGTTCCGGACTGCGCGCCTAGAACCGCGAGACCACCGCGGCCGGCACCCCCCCCCCCCCCCCCCCCCTCGCTGACGGCCACGCCGCCTCTTCCGCTGACAGCCTGCACGCTGCCCGCTGAGGACAACGCACCAAGCCGCCTCGCACCACTCGTCCCCACAGTGATATGTTTCTCTGAATCTCATTTCAAAAGGAAAATGAGAAACATTTTTTGCATGAATGCTACATTCAAACTATTGTTTTTTTTATTTCTCAGTTGTGACATCAGTGGTGATAAGTCAACATTTTCAACTTACTTAAGCCGAAAATAAGACGCTTTTACTTCATCCAAGCAACAAGAACACTTGGCATGTTTACCTCATTCACACTGTTGTGTTTCGTTCTAATTTTGTTTTGATGTTTTATGATGATTCTTGTATGCACTTCATATTGGTGACGTGTTTAAGTCCCTTTCCGACCCCTACGAGGTCTTTTGAGTCTCTACACCCTCCCATAGGTTAAGACCCCTGCCATCTACCGTGAGGGCCACTCTTAATCAAGTCATGTTTTCTTTGTTTTGCAAACTAAAATTGTTTACATTTAAATAATAATTATATTGAGCGAATTCACATACGTTCTCCGCTCCCACGGAAGGGGGAGGAGTGTAAAGGATGAGCTAGACAGTAGGGTATTTTACTTAATTATATGCGCTTTCTAACGGTATCTTCGTTTTTCCATTACGGCCAAGCCACGGCCGGCAGTATTAGCTGCCTGTAAATTCTTTCGTCCCACGGTTTAGCAACAGGAAGTCAGCACCAGGGTTGGGCACCTTCGCAACGCGCCTATCTCATGTGCTTACGAGGGAACGCCGCCCCAGGCGTCGCTTAGCAGGCGACGCTATGGAAAGTTCCATGCATCAGCACGGTTTTCTCGGTCCCGACCAATCAGGGCGGAGGTAGCCGCGTGGTGCGTCGAATACACCCGGCCGCCCGTCGCCGGGCCCGCTCTCTGGTATTCTTGTTCACCCGCGAGTCGGATGCGCGCCCTGTAGCCTTGAACATGTCCCGCTCCTCCCGGTGCTGCGGCACTGTGGACTTAGTTTTGGCAGACAACCACTTTCGTTACCTTCGCGAACGATGTTTCGCCAAACTATACGCTCTGGCTCACCCTCACTAGGCCTATGTGACCCCTTTTTAACATGCTTTCGCCAATAAATGGCCTTTGTCTAAATTTTGTCCCAGTCATTTCATAACGCCCACCGCCTGCCCATACACCCATCCTATACACGCTTGTCCGGAGCTCCGCAGCAGTTCTCTCCGTGAAGTCACCATGCTTTCAGCGTGGAATGTACGCTGTCGACTCGGCCCCATTCAACTGTCTCCGCAACCGCCTGCCCTTCTCCCCCTCCAACTGCTAACAAGCGCAAGAACGATACGTAAGCAGTCAACGATGACAATGCAGCTGACCGAAACTCCTTCCTGAGGTGGCTAAAACCTGGACGTCCAGAGTCATTCCGAAAGTCTTTTAGGATTAACTCTGAGCGAGCTTGACGTTAAATATCGAACAATTTTTCGATCCGACATGCGTCTCTGCGTTTACATAGAATACTGAGATTCAAAATTTTCGGAAGAGACGTTAGGTTCTAGTGCATAGGAAAATTCAAAACGTTGCTGTATAATTCACAATTGTGTATCGTGTAAGCGTCCAAAAGACAATTGGAAGACGTGTTTACACCTTTCTGTCCTAACTGTAATGTCTCACCAATAATTTAAAAACAAGTATCCTACCTGCGTTGCTGTACAGGGAAGATTACAACAAACTACAGACTCATAACAGCCAAAGAAATGTCAGACAAACTGGGTCACGAATTTCAAATGATATTACGAGTAAAAAAGAAGATTCTATTTTGAATGTGATTAGAGAACTTGAGTCAACCTGGAGTAACAAAGAATTATGTGCCAAAAAACTATGGTAAAACTGATTTCTCAATAGTTGCAAAAGAAGACGGTGAATTCAAAGTCATATGGAGTTTCCATGAAATAAAGACGAAATCAGTAGTGTACTGCACTTGTAGAACGTATTTTCTTTAATGTTATAACAGCAAATCATGTAGAGTCAAAAAATTTCAGAAAAGATATCTGATAAAAGGACTTGTTCTGAAAAGTCATTTAAGAGGAACAGAAAATATATTCGTGTAATGAATGGTAAATAATTGCAGGAATATTTGGCATTATGTTTAGAATATATCTATTATTCTTAACACGTTTTATTTACCGATGAAGAATAACTATTTTTGTTCTTATAAGTGAATAATCTTTCCATTAATATTCACGGTTAATATTCACAATTTATATTCAAAGGTAATATTCACAAATAACGAATACAGTTTAAATTATTATTCGTTAATTTATAACTGTATTCGTTATTCGCATAAATTTCGCCCAAAGCTGGTGATAAGCGACCCGCATCGTGCATGGGCACACTGAAGAATCGCAGCATATGTGCAGGTAAGTGCAGTGGCAAGAAATCCGCGTGGCTGCGAAGAATCCCTTACGTTACCCTGCCACAGGCGTGGCCGGTGCAAAAGCGCTCATGCGACTGCCAACAGCATCGGTAATATTCAGCGACGTCAGCCGGCTTTCGCGAAGCGCATTCGCTCTCTTTCTGACACGGCAGGCGCGTGCGGGACACCCGTGTAGGCGAAGCGCCTGCAAGCTCTCTACGCAACACACTGCTTCCCGCACAATTCACAAACACATTGAAACGAATACTCCTAGCTGCATACAGGCGTTGATATACATCAATGAGGAAAGTTGAAAATGTATGCCCCGACCGGGACTCGAACCCGTGTGCTCCTGCTTACATGGCAGACGCTCTGTCCATCTGAGCTACCGAGGACACAGAGGATAGTGCGACTGCAGGGGCATGTCTCTGGCATGCTTCCAGTGAGACCCACATTCGCAATTTATTGTCTCGCACTATATTCATAGTGCCCCTGTCCATTATTACTCGCGGCTTTACTGCCGATTCCTGTAAGAGTTCGGGCACTGTTTGTGCATACTCACAGAAGAAGATGGTCAAATGGCCGGTGAGCCTTAACTATATACATAAAGATGGTGTGTGTTCTTTTGGACATGTCCGAAACAACAGATACCATCTTCATATACCGGGTGATCAAAAAGTCAGTATAAATTTGAAAACTTAGTAAACACGTAATAATATATATAGAGACGCGCATGCTTGGAATGAAATGGCGTTTTATTAGAACAAAAAAGACAACAAACAAAGTATTGCTAGACGTGTAAAAGATCTCTTGCGCGCATCGTTTGGTGATGATCGTATCCTCAGCCGCCACTTTCGTCATGCTTGGCCTCCCAGGTCCCCAGACCTCAGTCCGTTCAATTATTGGCTTTGGGGTTACCTGAAGTCGCAAATGTATCGTGATCGACCAACATCTCTAGGGATGCTGAAAAACAGCATTCGGCGCCAATGCGTCATCATAACTCCGGACATGCTTTACAGTGCTGTTCACAACATTATTTCTCGAATACAGCTATTGTTGAGGAATGATGGTGGACATATTGAGCATTTCCTGTAAAGAACATCACCTTTGCTTTGTCTTACTTTGTTATGCTAATTATTGCTATTCTGATCAGATGAAGCGCCATCTGTCGGACATTTTTTGAACGTTTGTATTTTTTGGTTCTAATAAAACCCGGTATCATTCCAAGCATGTGTGCCAATTTGTACGTCTCTATCTACATTATTCCGTGATTTATTCAGTTTTCAAATTTATGGCTCTGAGCACTATGGGACTTAACTGCTGTGGTCATCAGTCCCCTAGAACTTAGAACCACTTAAACCTAACCAACCTAAGGACATCACACACATCTATGCCCGAGGCAGGATTCGAACCTGCGACCGTAGCAGTCGCACGGTTTCGGACTGCGCGCCTAGAACCGCGAGACCACCGCGGCCGGCTTCAAATTTATACTGACTTTTTGATCACCCTGTATATAAAGATATTTTTTCCCTCTGGAAGTGCGCAGTGTGAAGTGATTACTTCTTACTGCATGAAAACAAACTTACAGGGTGGCTCATAGTTGTGGAGCCACATATCTAAATCAAAAACTGGTGGATAAACACAGAGTTAAACCATTATAAGGTGGAAGAAATGGATAACATGAAAGACTGTTTCTGAAGTCGCCATTTTGGGTGTAACTCTTAAAATTCAAATGGAAAGGGGTCATGTGACGTATCAATAGCAGAGAATTTTCCAAGAAAACAATGGTGTCTTCCATTTGCCTGTATATTTATTCTGGAGTTATATCACATTTCGTACATTACAAGGCACATGCTGATGATAACACACTAAGTCTACATGATAAGCTGTAAGCTTTGTACAGCATCCTATACCATTATTGTTAACCACTTCATCAGTTCCTTAAGGATTTAATGAGAGTACAAACATCAGTAATCCACTCCATGAGGTCCTGTTTCCCAACGCATGCAATACTGCCTTCACACTCCCGCAGAGTCACTCCAGTACGCCTCTACGACTCGTTCATCTCCGGAGAAACTGAACATCCAAGTATGGACAGACAGCTAT
This sequence comes from Schistocerca gregaria, assembly GCF_023897955.1. Lineage (NCBI taxonomy): Eukaryota > Metazoa > Arthropoda > Insecta > Orthoptera > Acrididae > Schistocerca > Schistocerca gregaria. Next base: position 151,206,780 of record NC_064925.1, read on the forward strand.
CCAATAGTGTGGTGAGGTACCATCGAGCTGATACAAAGTAGGAAATGTCTACGAGACCATGATTGTAACCAGGCTTGCTTCTCTTCATCTGGAGCAAATCAATGGCCACGAATGTCTTCCTTCATGGCTAGATGGGATGTATAGGGCATGTGTAGAGGCCTGGTCATGTTGTCAAGACTGTTTTTACAACGCTATGGAAGTTTCATTGCTAAGCCCATAGACATACAGTTCCATTACGTCCGCACACTATTTCCATATTTATGGTGCACATTCATGGCTGTCGATTAACTTCTAACGAAGAAGTTCACCCCTGTGTACAATCATGGTCCCGCAGGCAACGACGAACATTTTCCCAGGAAGTTGTTGACCACGTTGTTGTACAGCGTGAGAAATGTATGAACAGTTATGACGACTGCTTTTGAAATAATAAACAGCTTAATTACATTTTTGCCATCTGCCTCGTTTGCATTTGATTGCCCCTTATAGTTTTCCTTTTACATGTAAATTAGCTATATTTCTAAACAGCACCTCCTATACGGCCGGCCGTGGTGGCCGTGCGGTTCTAGGCGCTTCAGTCCGGAACTTCGCTACTACTATGGTCGCAGGTTCGAATCCTGCCTCGGGCATGGATGTGTGTGATGTTCTTAGGATAGGTTTAAGTAGTTCTAAGTTCTAGGGGAATGATGACATCGGAAATTAAGTCCCATAGTGCTCAGAGCCATTTGAACCATTTGAATCTCCTATACGGAGTGATGATTTTCCTCCAGCTTGCGTGTCATCTATTCTGAAAAGTACATACGACCATCTTCATCGTCCTACCGTGGTGGTTTCTGCTCTAAATAAAGTTGCAGTTAACGTGAATGTCTGACGACGGCTAAATGACACTTTCAGGATGTAGAAACGTTATTTGTTACGCAGTGCTGTTTAAATTCACTATCCCTACGAAAATTTAAAGTCTGTAATTCTTCTCTTAATTATGGCGCTGGAGTAAGTTGAAAACACAGGAATATTTTGCTCTTGCTACATTCATTTTAGTGCTCCACCTACAGACGCTCACTGTTGCAGAGTAACTAAACTGGAACGTTTGTCTAATGAGCTAGCCATCGGTACTGAACACACTGTTCAACGAACAAGGAAAACACTTTGTCGTTCTGGAAATGTGCAGACTTAAGCAGCGAACTTCACTTCAGTACCGAACTCATTGTTCATCCATAAAGAAAGACATGGTTTCAAACTTTTACCCATTCTGGATTTGGAACACTGCGACTGTATTGTTAAGGGTTTCAGGAATTACTGCAACCAGTCACCGTTTTTTCTTAAATTTTTATTTATTCATGACCGGTTTCGAATCGCCTGGAGATTCAGTATCAGATGATATAATTTAGTTTGGACTGTATTGGGGATCGTGCACAATACTCCAAATTAAATTGTATCATCTGATGATGAATCGCTAGACGATTCGAAACCGGTCATGAATAAATAAAAATTGAAGAAAAAAAAGCAATTTGCACGAAGAAACATATATATATATATTGCTGTAAATTAATTTGCGTTTAGAGTGGATAACAAAACATCGATTTTCACGGTGCAGCAACAGTATTTGTCGCAAATGGATGCTCTAATCCCTTATTCTAAATACAATGCCGAAAAAAAAGTACCTCCCTTAATAGGTTTCCACTTCACTCAAGACATTGTTTCAACAGTGCATAATGACTACATGAAATGATCAAATTTACAGATCAATATCACAAGTTGTTCTGAGTACCAGGTGTCGAACCATGCTGAAACATCCATATTAGTATGTGGTGTAGCCTCAACGGGCGGCGATGCATGCAGTGACTCAGACATCCAGTGCATCGTACAGATGACGGACACTGTCCTGTGATACGTTATTCAACTCCTGCACGAACTGTTCACGTAGTTCCCTAAGAGCTGTTGGTTGATGAGTAGCACGAGTCACTTCGCGTCCCATCATAGGGCCTATCCAACACGTGCTCGATTGCATACAAGTCTGGAGATCGTACTGGCCAGGGAACTAACTGCATGTCTTGCAAAGCACGTTGAGTTGCACGGGGAGTGTGTGAGTGAGCATTATTCTGTTAGAACAACACATTACCTTCATGTTGCACGAGCGGCAAAAGAACGGGTCTAACAACATTTTGCACATACCGAGTGCTCGTTAGCTCCCCTTTAGAAACATCAAACGTGAATGAGAGCTTATTACACCCTCGATCATAAGGCTTGGTGGTGGGGCACTGTGTCTTGGATGAAAGCGCTCACCATGTCTACCTTATACGAGTATACGAACATGTGTGCAGGCAGAATATGCTTTCGTCCCTGAAGACCATGGCGTGCCATTCCATCTTCCAAGCGATTCTCTGCCAGCACTTACCGCTCTGAGGATCTCGGTGCTATGGTTTGATTGGAAAACAGGTTAGAGGTGTGCATGCCTTTAGTACATTGCCAATATCGAATTTGCAACAGTTCACGTTGATACGTCTGGCCTCAACAGCTTCCTAATCCGTGCTGTGGCAGCTGTTCGATCCACCACTGCTACCCTTACAATGCGACGATACTGGAGGGCGTCTGTGCTGCATGAACGTGCAGAACCTCGTATATGGATGCGAGGATGTTCACGTGACCACTGATACCAGAATTATTGCACAACTGACGCAGTGAGTCCAAGCTATGTGGTAATTCTCCGAAGGGACAATCCCAGCACTCCGGAGGCCACGTGTTTGCCCGTTTTCAAACTCTCTCAGTTGGCTGTAGCAAGCACGAGTACATCTTTGTGGCATGGCTGCTTGCTTCCTTCAAATGTTTCCCGTATACTGAGTCTCCTGGCTGCGAAAATTCCATATTAAAGGGTAGACGCAGTTGCACTCTGGTAGCTATCCCACTAAGCAATATGTTGGCTGACGACGTTGAAATCGTTGTTAGCACATTTACTATTCCCTAAGTGACATACACCGTAATCCGATCAAAATCTACGTCGTATTCTAGGTGTAGTAACATTTTTCGAACAGTATACAGGGTGGTTCATTGATCGTGACCGGACCAAATACCTCACGAAATAAGCGTCAAACGAAAAAACTACTAAGAACGAAACTTGTCTAGATTGAAGGGGGAAACCAGATGGCGCTATGGCTGACCCGCTAGGTGGCGCTGTCATAGGTCAAACGGATATCAACTGCGTTTCTTTTAAACAGGAACCAACATTTTTATTACATATTCGTGCAGTACGTAAAGAAATATGAATGTTTTAGTTGGACCACTTTTTTCGCTAAGTGACAGATGCTGCTGTGATAGTCAAAAACGTATGAGTACGTGGTATCACGTAACATTCCGCCAGTGCGGACTGTATTTGCTTCCTGATCCATTACCTGTGTTAAAATGGACGGTTTACCAGTTGCGGAAAAGGTCGATATCGTGTTGATGTATGGCTGTTGTGATCAAAACGCCCAATGGGCGTGTACCATGTATGCTGCTCGGTATCCTGGACGACGTCATCCAAGAGTCCGGACCGTTCACCGGATAGTTACGTTATTTAAGGAAAGAGGAAGTGTTGAGCCTCGTGTGAAAACGTCAGCCACGACCTGCAACAAATGATGATTACCAAGTAAGTGTCTTTTTGGTGCTGTCACAGCTAATCTGCACGCCAGTAGCAGACAAATTGCGCGAGAATCCGGAATCTCAAAAACGTCGGTGTTGAGAATGCTACATGAACGTCGATTGCACCTGTACCATATTTCTGTGCACCAGGAATTGCATGGAAACGACTTTGAACGTCGTGTACAGTACTGCCACTGGGTACAAGAGAAATTATAGGACGATGACAGATTTTTAGCACGCGTTCTATTTAGCAACGAAGCGTTATTCACCAACAGCGGTAACGTAAACCGGCATGATTTGCAATATTGGGCAACGGAAAATCCACGATGGCTGCGACATGTGGAACATCAGCGACCTTGGCGGATTAATGTATGGTGCGGCATTATGGGAGGAAGGATAATGGGTCCACCATTTTATCGATGGCAATCTAAATGGGTGCAATGTATGCTGATTTCCTACGTAATGTTCTTCCGATGTTACTACAAGAAGTTTCACTGCATGACAGAATGGCGATATACTTCCAAAATGATGGATGTCCGGCACATAGCTCGCGTGCGGTTGAAGCGGTATTGAATAGCATGAAAGGTGGATTGGTCGTCGAAGCACCATACCATGGCCCGCACGTTCACCGGATCTGACGTCCCCGGATTTCTTTCTGTGGGGAAAATTGAAGGATATTTGCTATCGTGATCCACCGACAACGCCTGACAACATGCGTCAGCGCACTGTCAGTGCATGTGCGAACATTACGGAAGGCGAACTACTCGCTGTTGAGAGGAATGCCGTCACACGTATTGCCAAATGCATTGAGGTTGACGGACATCATTTTGAGCATTTATTTCATTAATGCTGTATTTACAGGTAATGACGCAGTAACAGCATGCGTTCTCAGAAATAATATGATCACAAAGGTAAATGTGTCACATTGGAACAACCGAAATAAAATGTTCAAACCTACCTACGTTCTGTATTTTAATTTGAAAAACCTATCTGTTAACCAGCTTTTGTCTAAAATTGTGAGCCATATGTTGTGACTATTACGGCGCCATCTAACGCGAAAAGAGTGGTTCAACTAAAACATTCACATTTCTTTACGTACAACACGAATATGTAATAAAAAGTTGGGGTTCCTATTTAAAACTCCGCAGCTGATATCCGTTTGACGTATAGCAGCGCCATCTAGCTGGCCAACCATAGCGCCATCTTGATACCCCCTTCAAGCTAGCCAAGTTTTGTTCTTTGTAGTTTTTCCGTTTGACGCTTATTTCGTGAGATGTTTGGCCCGGTCACGATCTGTGGACCGCCCTGTAAATGTGCTACCGAAAAGTCTGTCGACCTTCTCATTAATTATTGCGCCGGCGGAAGTGGAAATCGCTGATTTGCAACCAGGCGGCGTAGTGCAGAAATAAAACAGCGGAGGCGGTCGTGTTCTTCGCGCCGGTCTGGTGCGCTGGCACCGCAACTGCTGTATTAGCGAAACTGGCGGGTTTCCGGTCTGGCGCCGCAATTTTTCGGCGCTGAGCGACGCCCGCGAATTAGTGGCTCCATTTGCAGTTATCGATTGCGGGCCATTGTGGGTCTGCTAATGAAGCTGCCCTCCGGGTAGAGCGGGGCGCTGGCGCCACAATCACCTGCTGCCGCACATTGGCAGGTAGCCGCGCCCGGGGCTGTGTACTGGGGCCCGGCGCTGGGGCTGACGAGCTCCTCTTTTTGTCCCTGCGGGGTTGGCTGCCGTATGAATTTTGCCCTCATTCAGCGCAAACGCGGCCGTCCAGCAGGTATCTTCGCAGCAATCACCCCTCAGGAAATGGGACGCTTACCCGACAGGAGATCGCCAATTCACAAGAGTGTGATGGCAGGGGAAGGTCGAATACAGAAAGGTTCACGTCGCTTGCGACCATTTAAAGTCCCTCCCACAGT